>NC_143249.1:77955000-78259375 GCF_984573655.1 Nuphar pumila | reverse complement strand
AATATCTCAAGTTCAATTTCAAAGTTCAAATTAACTTTGAAATCTCTGATTCATCTTCTAAATTTTAAAACTCCAAAAATCCAATTCTAGATCTAGAACCCAATTCCACTTTGGATCTCAGACTTCAGATCCAATTTCATTTTAAGATCCAGAATTCAATTCCATCTTGGATCTCAGACTTTAGATCCAAAATCCATTTTAGGATCCAGAATCCAACTCCATCTTGGACCTCAGACTTCAGATCCAAATTCTATTTTAGGATCCAGAATCCAACTCCATCTTATATCTCAGACTTAAGATCCAATTCCAATTTAGGATCCAGAATCCAACTCCATCTTATATCTCAGACTTCAGATCCAATTCTATTTTAGGATCCAGAATCCAATTCCACTTTGGATCTCAGACTTCAGATCCAAAACCCATTTTAGGATCCAGAATTCAACCTCATTTTGGATCTCAGACTTCGGATCTAATTCCATTTAGATTTTCTAGAAATCAACTTCATTTTTTGGATCTTAGACTTCAGATCTGATCCCATTTAGGATCCAAAATTCAACTTCACTTTGGATCTCAGACCTCAGATCCAAAATTCCATTCCAGATTTCAAAATCCAAAGTTTATCTTGAGTCCCAAGTTCCAAAAATCAATTCCATTTTTTTCACATCCCATTTAGACTTCTTAAATCCAATTCTATTAAAACCCAACTTGGATTTCTCAAATCCCATCCTAATCTGAAATTCCATTCCACTTCAAATTTCATCTTCTCTCCTAAATCCAAGCTCGAAATTCAAAATTCAAAATCCATTTCTGACTTTGAAATTTCCTTTCTTTCTCTTTCTCTCAAACTTCAAAATCATTCTTTTTCAAATCAAGACTTATTTTCCCAACTCTGATCATTTCAAAGACTTAGAACTTCAAAATATCCTTCCTAATCTATCTCAAGTTCTAAGTTTGATTCAATCATTAAGAAATCATTTCTTCACTCCATTATCAAGTTCATCTCAGAAAACTTAAAAAATTTCAAAACATTTTCTCAAAAGAGCATACATCCTTGAATTGCACGAGCATGATTCTTTGTGCATTTAGACTTAGGATAAAATCTTATATAATATTTAGGCAAAGCAAAAAGGCATAGATTCGATCCTTGGTTCGATTACCCCTGGTAAAGGCGCCAGGAACGGTCGAACCTCGTACCGACGAGCAAATCTCGTCTCTCCATTTTCCCGCAAAATATTTAAAAAGAAAAACGGAGGTGAGTTATTTTCCTAAATATTTTCAAATCAAGGTCAAGTGAAACCTTCGCAAAAGAGTTCCTCTTCTCTTCTTTTCTCTTCTTTTCCCCTTCTCTCTTCTTTTCAGTCTTTTATTTTCTCCCTTCAAAAAGGAGGAAATAGAGGCTGGAAAGGAAAAGAGAAGGAAGAGAGAGAAACCACAAGAGAGAAAAATTTTTGCGATGATCACAGATTTGGCGACCGTGATGGGACTCGTCTTCGTCCAGTTGAATCTATGCCTTTGCTTTGCTTTGATATTATCCAAGTCTTTATTCTATAAATGTCAGCTTCATTTCCATGCAAACCTTAGGAGCCTAGACTCTGTCCTAAGCTGACATCGTTGCATATAGGATCTAAGTTTGGTTTGGTAGGACCATATTGAGGAGATTATTCCATGTTCACATTAGATTTAGGTTTGAAATACAACTCTCCTCAATTCTAGGGATTGAATGTAAACAATGTGTGCAAGTGTATGCTTCTTTTTCTTTAAATCTATCTCTTTAGGACTTGCACTAGAGACATCTGATTTTATTGCATGCTGAACATGTTTTTTGAAAGTATCCCTACCTATATTGTCACGGTCTTCATGTTGCTGGGCTGTCTCACTGAACCATAGTTCGGGAGAGAGCCTCACAACTGGACCACTTATTTGGGTTCGCGCCCCCCTACCACGTACCTAAGGGCCATAGTCCGAGGTATATTGGTAGGTGCTCAAGGATGTTGAGAAGCCATTACCTTAGAACCGAAGAAATATTTTATGCCACGTACTTCGAGCTTCGGCTTGAGTATATCGGCATACCTTGATTGAAATCAGATGATCTAAATCTCAAAGTTAGGATTAAGGTCCTATGAGCCATTTCAAATACTTGCATTTAGAGTCAGCCTCTAGGGAGTGTTGTTTGTGCATCCTTGCTTGTATATCTGTGATTGTATGATATTTTTTGTTATATTTTCCAAAACCCTGGGTATATATTTCAAAATTTTCTCTTTGTTTTTAAAACCCAGGTGTATTTTCCTTTCTCTTCTTCTTCTAAATTTCTTCAAGATTCTTCTGATCCTGCTTGCAAGCTCTTCAAAATTTAAATCTTTACCATTTATTCTCAAATTTCATTTTTACTCCTATTTTTTTTCTGATTTTATATTCTTGTTTATATTTTCAATAAATAAAAATCTCTTTCCGTCAAGAAATATCCTTTTCAAAATAGCATTTTCTTCGTGTTTTAGTTGGTTACTCTCCCTCGTGGAGTAACAACGCAATTGTCATAGATTCTGTGACGACTCAATCCCTAGTAAAGGGATGCAATTGTTAAACATATTTTAACCTAATCCTTCCTTCTGTCAGAACTTCTCTAAAAGTTTCTTCGGTCTAAAAACCTCCACTTTCCTCTGCACGAAAGCATTGATATTCGAAAATGGTTCAGACAAGAGCTGGAAAAGAAACAGTTCCTCAACACAGCGACAGTGAGGCAGAAGGGATGAACTCTCCTAAGTCAGTCAGGGGACAGGGACAAAACAAAAGGGATGACATTGATCCCGCTATGTATGGTCTGTTCCAAAAGATGATGGCGAGAATGATGTCGGAGCAAGCCGAGGCCAATCTGAAATAGGCAGTTCCTAAAAACAAACTAAAGAAGAAGCCTGTAGAAAAGCAAGTCAGAATCATCAGAAAGAAGGTACAGCCAAACACTACTTCTGAGGAATCAGAGTCAGTCGAGGAAGAATCAGAAAAGGAAGAGCAGTTTGTCTACAATCAGAATCCTCTAAGGCAGTCTGTAAAGATAGCTGCAGAAGAGCCCGAATCTGTCAACAAGCCCAAGTTTGGGACTCCAGCAGAGGACCCGATGAGCAAGCAAATAAAGGAGATGAACCGAGCAATCAAGGACATTCAAGCCAAGAGTAAGGGCAAGCAGACCTACACTGGCGAAGATTTTTACGATGGCCTAGATGGGGATGATAACTTGGAGAATCTTCCTTGCAAGTTTCTCAAGTTTGACGGAACCAGCAATCCTAAGTTTCACCTAGCCACCTTTTATGCAGAATGTTGTCGTTTTAGAAAAGACAACAGGGCTCTGTTCATCTGTTTTCCCCGCAGTCTAGAGGGTGTAGCAGTCAGGTGGTATGCCGACCACATCAATCCTATCGAACTACGAGAGTTCGATAAGGTAGTAAATTTATTCATTGAGCACTTCCTATTCAACAATGAAGCTTCACCTACATTAAATCATCTTTAAAACCTGAAGCAAGGTGAGACTGAAAGAGCAGGAGATTTCATTCACAGGTGGAGAAGCACCTGTAATAAGATGAAGGTACCCATTCCGGAGGAGCACGCATTGCAGATAATCCTCAACAATTTCTCTCAGCCCATAAGGAGCCTCATCGCCACTTCTCTGGCGAAATCCTTTATCAAGTTGATTGAGCAAGCCGAATGGTTCGAAGCAGGAATAGAAAGTGGGCTTTACGAGGGCACGCCTCTGGTCAAGAATATTCAAGACCAGAAGAAGAAGGCGCAGTTCGCTCATTCAGTTGATGCCTCCAGCAATAGTCTTGGTAGTAGCAGCAAAGGAAACAAAAACAACAGTGGCAGTGGCTCGAGAATAGATCAGAGCAAGGGGCAGAAGGAAAGATCCTATAAGAACAATGACAAACCACTTCCAATTGGCCTCCAGCAAAAGGGAGATCTTCAAGAGAAGCCCAAGTATATCAAGTGGGAGAAAGATCGAGTCTTCACTCTATTAGATCAAAGTTTAGAAGCAGTTCTGGATTACCTTTTAAAGCATGGGATGATCAAACTCCCTAAAATAGCAGATCCTCCCGTAATCTTGGGAAAATTCAAAGACCAGTTCTCCAAGTACCATAGGGCAACGGGGCATGATACAAAACACTGCTTCATCCTCAAACATATGATACAAGACTGCATCGACATAAGTGAGTTGGTGGAGGACGAGGACGAAGAGCGTCCAACAGTCCTAACAGAGCCATTTCCGGATCACTCAAAGAATTGAGGATGCCCAAGTTTTCTGCACTGTCATTTTCTTTTTGTTAGCCATCTTGTAGGGGCAAGTCAGCCCAGTCTTTTTGAATCCTTTCCTTTCGAAGTTCTTGTAAATATTTAGTTTTGTTATCGGACCTTTACTTATCAAATGAAATGTCAATTTCCTTTATATCTTTTATATCCAATACTTCTTTTTCCTATGCCATACTGGGGCATTAAATTCCTGTTCTTTTTCAGAATACAGGACAAATCCTGACATCATTCATGAGAGAAATGATATTACCTATGAGGGTTTTTCAAAAATCATGAAATTTTGAAAGTCTTCGTTATGATAACCAAAGAGTTCAAATATTCTTTGGTCCAAACTTTGTCAAAAATCAACCCTGGTGTTGATCGTATTGTTGAAAATAGGTTTCGAACCATTGCATTGAAAAATCAACCCTCGTGTTGATCATATTTTCAAAATAGGTTTCGAACCATTACATTCAAAGATCAACCCTCGTGTTGATCATATTTTCAAAAATAAGTTTTCGAACCATTGCATTGAAAATTCAACCTTCGTGTTGATCCTATCTTCCAAGATTGGTTTTGAAACATTATATTCAAAGATCAACCCTTGTGTTGGTCTTATCTTCCAAAATGGGTTTAAAATCATTATATTCAAAGATCACCCCTTGTGTTGGTCTTATCTTCCAAGATTGGTTTTTAAACATTGTATTCAAAGATCAACCCTTGTATTGATCTTATTATCGGTTTCAAACTATTATTTTCATAAATCAGATCTATTGTTGATCTTCTTTTTCAAAAATTAGATTTCAAACCATTACCTTCAAAAATTGACCCTCATGATGATCTCTCATGTTTGATTTAAAGGATCAGATCTCGCGCTGATCATTCTTCTTGCAGTTGACCTTCCCCCCAAAAATGATTTCTCACTTGTCTTTCAAAAGAACATTTCACATTGAAGATCCCATATGCAGGCAGGATCAGAAAAACTCATTTTTTTCTCAAACCTTATAACTTTTCAGTTAATTTTGTTATCTTTATCAGTTTCATTCATTTTATTTCTATCAAGTTACATCAATTTTATCAAATTTTATCAAGTTTTATCAAATTTTCCTCAAGTTTATTAAATTTTATCAAATCTTTACCCTTTCAGGTTAAGGGATAAACCTGACCCTCGTTGTCCGAGGTGTTCCCATTCAGGATAAGGGATAATCCTGAAACCCCTCATAGGAGCAATAATGCTACCTATGAGAATTCTTTTGCAACACGAGTTTTATCAATCTTTATTGATTTTCTAAATTTATATCAATTTCTCTTCATTAATTCCCATCAATTCTATTCTTTTCCCATTCAGGATAAGGGATAATCCTGAGACCCCTCATAGGAGCACCAATGCTACCTGTGAGAATTCTTTTCCAAAATAAATTTCTTTAAATTCTTCCCCATTTTTATAAATTTTTATAAATTTTTATTCTTTTCCTACTCAGGATACGGGATGATTCTGAAACCTCTCGTAGGAGCAATAATGCTACCTATGAGAAATCTTTTACAAAATATCTTTATTGATTCTCTAAATTTATATCAATTTTGCTTTAGTTAATTCTCCTTAAATTCTATTCTTGTTCCCATTCAGGATAAGGGATAATCCTAAGACCCCCCTCACAGAAGCAACAAGGCTACATGTGAGAATTCTTTTCAAAAACAAAATTTTCATAAATTTATTTGATTTTTCCCCACTTTTTATAAATTTTATTCTTTTCCCCTTTCAGGATTAAGGGATAAACCTGAACCTCGGGATTCGAGGTATTCTTTTTCCCACTCAGGATACGAGATGATCTTGAGATCACTCATAGGAGCAACAAATGCTACTTGAGAGAATTCTTTTACAAAATAAATCAATTCCCTCAAATTTTCTTCATTTTTATCAACCTTTAAATCAAATTCTATCTCCTTCTCTCTTCTCAAAATTTTATTCTTTCCCCGTTCAGGATAAGGGGTTAATCCTGAAAATTGGACCTCATACAACTAAATCTGCTGGTCCATCTAAATCATAAATCATAAATCATAAATCTTGTCATATCCCTTCTAAATTCAAGTCCTAGGTCATCTCTTCACAAAAATATTCTTTTTCCTTTCAGGTTAAGGGATAAACCTGAATCATTCTTTCCTAAATTCTCATCAAATGTCTATTTTTATTGCCCATTCAGGATAAGGGGATAATCCTGAAAGCAGACCACATACAATTAGTTAGGATGGTCTATTAAATTCTAAATCTTTGTCAAGAATCTTCATTATTCCAAATTTGATTTGCAAGTTGAATCCTTTGAAAAAACCAGTCCTCGCACGGATTACTTTTCAGAATCTTTAAATCTAAAGATCAAGTTCATTCACAAAAATCAGTCCTCGTGTTGTTTGCCTCTCAGAAAGTCTCAATCTTAGATCAAATCATTAAATCAAAGGTCGTTAAATGAAATGTCCCAGCTACTTCGCTGGTCGTTAAATGAAATGTCCCAGTTTCCACTGGTCATTAAATGAAATGTCCCAGCTACTTCGCTGGTCGTTAAATGAAATGTCTCAGTTTTCGCTGGTCGTTAAATGAAATGTCCCAGCTACTTCGCTGGTCGTTAAATGAAATGTCCCAGTTTTCACTGGTCATTAAATAAAAAGTCCCAGTTTTCACTGTTCGTTAAATGAAAGGTTCCAACTTTTTCGCTGGTCTTTAAATGAAAAGTCTCAGTTTTCACTGGTCGTTAAATGAAAGGGTCCAGCTCCTTCGTTGGTTGTTAAATGAAAGGTCCCAGTTTTCACTGATCATTAAATGAAAGGTTCCAGCTCCTTCGCTGGTCGTTAAATGAAATGTCCCAGTTTTCACTGGTCGTTAAATAAAAAATCTCAGCTCCTTCACTGGCCGTTAAATAAAATGTCTCAGTTTTCACTGGTCGTTAAATAAAAAGTCTCAGCTACTTCGCTGGTCGTTAAATGAAATGTCCCAGTTTTCACTGGTCGTTAAATGAAAAGTCCCAACTACTTTGCTGGTCGTTAAATGAAATGTCCCAGTTTTCACTGGTCATTAAATGAAAAGTCCCAGCTACTTCGCTGGTCGTTAAATGAGATGTCCCAGTTTTCACTGGTCGTTAAATGAAAAGTCTCAGCTACTTCGCTGGTCGTTAAATGAAAAGTCCCAGTTTTCACTGGTCGTTAAATGAAAGGATCCAGCTCCTTCGCTGGTCGTTAAATAAAAAGTCCCAGTTTCCACTGGTCATTAAATGAAAAATTCCAGCTCCTTCGTTGGCCGTTAAATAAAATGTCCCAGCTTCACTGGTCGAAATCTTCAAAAATCATAAATGCAACTCAAGGTCTCATCAAAATCTATATTGAATGATTATTTCACAAAGAATTCATGAAAACTTTGCCAATTTGCTAAAAGCATTTGTTGATTCCAATATTCTTACTGCACAAAAGAATCACCTCAGATTACCTCTAGTATTCTTTCCAAAAAGGTGAAACTTTTTGCGAAAAAGAGGTAAATATCAAATCTTTTCCTGTTGATCAACCAAAAGGATGTAAGAAATATCCTCGGTATGATTAGCGAAAGAAGTATTCAATGATGTTGAAAGGTCGGAAGCGAATTGATATTGATTATGGCTATGACGCATGTTTAAAGATGACTATCTGGCAATCAGGCAGTGGAAATATCTTGAGCGATAAAAAGAATCCACTCAATCCATATCTTCACATTCATTTAAAGTTGCAATCAAATATCCGGAAAAGGGATCTCTCAATTGTCGTCAAGATGAAGACAAATATGCGAGCTAGACCCCCGGGGCCAAAGAAGATTTGGATCATCTCCGAGATGAAGGAGTTTGTGAAGGATCCTTCCAGGGAAAGTTCAGATTACCATCGAGATGAAGGCGAGTGTGATGAACCTACCGACAAACCCTAAAAGATATTTGATTTCTGCTATCATCTAAAAACTTTTTTGAGCCAATATCATCATTAGAATTCCTGAGATAAATGAAGGATCGAAACATCTCCAAGGTGAAGGAGTTTATGACGTACCCTTCCCCGAAAAAGAGAGAAAAGTCAGGACATCTGTAAACACCCCAAATTTTCATTCACCTCTCCAACATTTCCACCGAGCATCAGCATTCAGCCTCCGAAATCGTCGGAGGGCAAAATGGTCATTTTCTGAGCCCGGACCTTGCAAAAGTCTAAATTTTATCTGCAACTCTCAAAATTTCTCTATTTTCAGCTCAGATGTTCAAAATTTTATTCCTGACAGAAGACAGGAATCTCCAAGTCTTGGTTCAAGACTATATTGCATAAGACATGGCATTTCATATCATTGCATGAGCATCTCATATCACTGCACAGCATGTCATTTCGAGGTCCAGAACTCTTGATTTCAAAATTTTCAATCCAGACTAGAATTTCAACTCTTTTCAAAATTGATTTCAAAACCCTGGGTCTTCAAAATTATCAATTCTTCCCATTTTACCCCCAGGGCTCTGAATTTTAAAATATTTCCTCAGGAAAATGATCTGGATAGTTTTTAATATGGATTTCAGCCACTTCACCTCAGATTTTGCCCTTTTGTTAGCTATTTCAACTATCATTCTTTTACAAAATCGCCCTACAGAGGCCAACTCTTTCCAAAAATTTCTATTTTACCAATTAGTCCAGATTTTATGAAAATTCCAAAAAGAGGTTGTTGTCTTGTCCTTATTTCAATAAAGAAGCAATGTGGGACCCACACTGAGATGGTGTCACACAGGCTTTTCTTTTAAAAAACCTGAACTTTGAAAAACCCAAAAAAAATATAGGAGCCTTGTCCCCTGGATTGGCGCCACTTTTCTTTTCTCTCTCCTCCCATTTATCTGCCAAGTGTTAGTGTGGGGCTACCTTAAGAAGCCGCCACATGTCATTCCATGCCATGTGTCAGTATCCACCATCTTCACCATGTGCCATGTGTCATTTAAAGTCACCATGAGATGCCAAGTGTCATATGTTGTCCTGTCCAGAAAAAGTAAAGCTTGTCCCCTCTGAGGTGGTGCCATTTGAAGTGTGTCTCCTGCAGAGGACACGTGTCAACCTCTCCCTCCTTCAGAAAAGTAGACTGACACATGTCTCTCCCTACTTTTCTCAGAAAAGTAGGAGACACGTGTCACTCCTAGCTTCCTCCAGAAAAAGTAGAGTTGTCTCCTTCTGAGGTGGCGCCATCCGAGGTATTCTCTCCTGCAGCAGGTGACACGTGTCATTCTCTGCTCTTCTTAGAAAAAGCAAAGGCTACATGTCATTTCCTGCTCTCTTCAGGAAAAGCTGGAATTCAAACATTCAAATCCTTCTAGAGGTGGCGCAAATCCTGAACTTCACCTTTTTTATTTTGTCTGAGATGGCGCCACATGTACTTGGCCCTCCTTCTCTTCCCTCTGCCACGTGTCAATCTCTGCTTCTTTCAGAAAAAGCAAGATGACACATGTCTCCCCCTACTTTTCTCAGAAAAGTAGGTGACACATGTCATTTCCAGCTTCCTTCAGGAAAAGTAGAAGACACATGTCACCCTTGGCCTTCTTCAGAAAAAGCAACCATTCAAAAATCTTCAGACAAGGCCTAGGTAGCGCAAATCTTGAATTTTGCCTTTTCTACTTTGTCTATGAGGGCGCCACATGTTCCTTGCTCCCCCCCCTCTTGCCACATGGCATTGTAGGAGCCACTCTGAGGTGGCGCCACATGTCCACTCTCCATTCCTTCAGGGCCAACCCCCATTTGAATTTCAAACCTCCCTCTGAGGTGGCGCCATTTGAGAAGACTCCTCCAGCCAGCTGACACTTGTCAAAAGCAGAATCATCCTGAACTGCCACATGTCCAGACCTCCCTGCATCAGAAAAAGTAGAAACAACCTCCCTCTGAGGTGGCGCATTTTGAACACCCCAAATTTTTCAAAATCTTTTAAATATTCCCTTTTTGCCCCTAAATTCATTTTTTTAGTAAATAAGTCATTTTTTTCAGTTCATTTCTCAAGTTTTATCGAAATTAAAATCATTTTATATGTTTAAATTGATTTCGGATCTGGATCCATTGTCCAGATCCAAATCCAAGTCTCATTGTTCAAATTTTAAATTAAAATTATAGAAAATACCAAAAATAGTCTTTAAATAGCTCGGATAATCCATTCGACATTCGTTTGGATCCATCACATTGTATTTCTCGATTCAAGTGTCAAAACTCGAACATTTTCTCAAAACCTGGGTTCAAACCCATTCTTCTGAAGAAACTTTCCCCAAAATAACCCTGATCTTTCAGAAAAACCTTTCTCTTATGAATATTTTGTAAAATTAGTATTAATTTTCTTAGTTTTAGAGTTTTGTTTTTTTTTACAAATATATGTTTAAAAAGAAAAGAACAAAAAAATAAGAAAATAAAAAATCCAGAAAAATTTTCAGAAACTAGGTAATCTACCCTCCTTTTTAAACTTTTTTGTTAAAACCCTCTGATTGAAACCTCTTTTTGAAAACAAAAACTATTTTTTTTAGAAAAGTTCTGAAAAGGAGGCCCCTCTTGGGAATTTCAAAAAAATTGCAACGGCCACCCCCGTTCGCACCCTCCATCGCCTCCTCTCTCGCTGGAACTCCCTCCATCTCCAACAAATCCTCTCTGGAAGATTCTTCTTCGGCCTTAAAAGGAGATCACGGAGGGAGGGCAAGGGATCCGTCTCCTACCTCCCTATCGGCACCACCATCTTCCCTTGGATGCACCCGTCTCCTGCCTCTCCACTGCTATCATCCTTCTCCTTTTTTTTTTTTCTTCTTCATCCCTCCTTCTTCTTCTTTTATTCCCTCTGGTTCTCCCCAATCAACAAGAAAAGATCGATCCCCTGCCAGCATAGCTATAAACTAAGGTAAGTCACTATTCCTCTTCCCTCCCCTTTATCGTTCATTCACAAGTTTCTTTGATTTCCATGGGTTTTAACGCAGGTTCATAGTATTTTTTTTCAATACGCCACAGATGGGGTTGGATTGCCTATAGCAATCTCACTCCATCCCTGCCGCTACATCAATGGAACTCTCAAGTTCCAACATCTTATTTCTTCTGTTGCAATTTCTTTTGGCTCTTTATTTCTGGTTTTCAGGATGATCGATTTTTGGATTTTGATCATCTGTTCACATTTTCGATTATCCCCTGCAATCTCATAAATATGTGCATGTTTTCTTTAGAATATCCTTCTGCAACGCTTCCTTCTTGGTAGTTATAGTCTTATATTTTCATTACATCTCATTGGCTTCTTTAGAATATTTTTTTTTCCCTTTTCTCCATTATTTCATTGGCTTCTTATTTAGGATCGCTTGAATGATGTAAGATCACTGCGATCAAGGCCATCTGTATTAAGTTCATACGATTCAATACTTTTTTTTTATCATCTTTAATCCTGCAATTGTGATTTCATCTACCAGCATTGGCATTCATTTTCACAAATATGTGTATGTTACTTCATAGCAGCATCACCATGGCTGCATCTCTCTTTTAGGCATTCAACAATCCATTTTTTTTTTTCTTTTCTTTTCTTTCTTCTCTCGATTTTGTTTATCAATCCTGTTTGTTATGCTCCTTCCAACATCAGGTTTCAGTTGTGAGATTACTTTTATCACATTTAGTTTGGGTCGATTGCTACAACAAGAGTGGTTTTATTCGATGGATGGTCTTCTGCAATGGGCCTATTATCATTTTGCAATTTCATATAGCATTAGATTCATGATTTTTTTTATTGTTTTTCCTGCCTCATGCCTCTGTTATCCCCTTGCGTCAAATTGTAACAGCCTCATCCATTGTTTCATGTCATGTTATGCAAGGATCTGTCTATATAATATTTAGAGGATCTTCACCATGCTTCCCTGGAATGTCTGTTGAGCTTTATTCATCCATGTACATCACTTGATGTCTTTTATATTTACCCATCCGATGATGTGAAGCAAATGTGTGGGTCGTATTCAGCAAGCAACGCTTTCGGGCGCCATCAGATGTCAGGTAAATGCCTTTGACTCAGCACTTTCCCATACAAGTTGTGTAAAGCTAAGGTCTGAGAAAGACCTCCATATCACAATCCTGTCAAGATGCCTCCATGAAAAGATTTTCATATTTAGACTAGCCAGCAGATGAAGGATTATGTTCCAACCCATTTTCTTTCATACAGAACCTATCAAAAGCCCTCTGCACACATAGCTAGTTCCTTACCTCCTGAAGCTGTTTTGTCCTCTCAGCCAGCTTTATGTAGAACACACTGTCAGACAGAAACCAAACATGGTTTGATTATCTCTGACCCAGACCTGGAAGCATTTAGAAGCCTTAACTAGGAGCAATCGCTTCTGATTGAAATCCTGCTAAAAAAAAAAACTGATGTTTTACATGATGAATCTGTGTAGATGAATTTGAAACCAGGGTCCTCCATGGTTAACCAAACCTTCCTGACTAGCATTTTAGTCAGGCATCCCTACAACATCCCCCATTATGCTGAAAAGGAAAAGCTCTGATGACACATTATCTAAATCAACAAAACTTTTTTTTTGGCTGAGCGTATCCATGGAAAAGAGGTCAGAATGAGTACTTGTATTAAGTTTGCTGAGTTGATCTGTTTAGTAGTTTCTAGTGAAACTGTTGCAGAAACCAAACATGGTTCGATTATCTCCAAAACTGCTCCAGTTGAAGGAACCTTTGATGATTAATTATTGGTGGTGATTCAGTTATTACTGAGCTTCGTTGATATTCATTACTTCCCAGAAATAAATCTGATAATAGGTGTTACTGTTCTCTGATGGAGTATATTTTGCATTCACCAGTCGCGGTTACTAGGTACTGTTACATCTGAGTTTTGCAGTAGATTTTTAATGTGTATTATATCTGAAATCCTTCTCTACATATGAGCTTTCCTGTGTTGCATCTGAGTTTAGAATTAGGATTCAACCACTATGAATGAATGTTAAGTAGTCTGTATTCATGTGTAAACCATATAATTGCGGGAGTTGGTTCTGAATATTGAAAGATAGTGTAGATGGTCCTTAAAAGTCAGTATGTGCCTTAGCAGTCAGTGTGCGTAAACATGTTGAAACATTATTAGCAGGATGTTAGATAGTACAACCTATGTTATAATATGTGTATTGGTCTTTGTTAGCATAACTTGTGTCAACACTAGGTATTAGCATTGTGTATGTCCAGACTGTATGATGCCGTCTGCGTTAGCATAGTAATGGAAGATAGCCTAGCAATAAGAGTGTGATTGAGGTAGCCAGTGAAATCCATAAAGGCATTTGCAACACATAAGAGGGTATTAGTTAGCAGGCCGAAAACTTTTTCTGAGCTTTGTGATACTTGCAGAGGGCTAGAGTCTGCTCAAGATTCTCAATCTCCAAGACACACGTGCTTATCTGTCCATGTATTAATTCTGCCATTTCCATACTGAAGTCCCACTGCCAAGTAATGCCATGATTGCTGTGTCCACCCCTGCATTATCTTACATAGCACATTCACTTGTGGTGATTCCAGTAGTAGTCTCTCCATTTATACCCATTAAATTACTACCACAAGACACTCGCTCAAAGCCTCCCTTGACCAAGCTACCATATTTCGCTGCTTCCAGCTGCACATCACCCCTCATTTCATCTAGCTTACCTCCATTTCATACAAAATCATCTAACCCCCAGCATCCTTGCAACTTCTGATGCTGCACAATTTCTGCTACCACCCTTTTCACTTGCCGCTGCATCTTTCTCCACTTGACTGGGCATGATGTTACATAACAATACCACCCTTGTTGCCCAGCACAAACCACCATTATTTTTCCCTGTGCTTGGGGTACAGTACCCCCAACATCTATTACCTTCAGTTCCCCCCCTCGTTTTGTGCCCACATCTTCACAAACACCATCAGCAGCATGCAGCTACCTCATTTATCTACAGAATCCTAGTGCAGGTATGTAGATGTACCTTCCTATTAACTCACGGGTGTCATATATGCACCCTATGAATTCTTATCTGACATATATAAGTGCCATATCTGCATCTTTCTAACATTTCAGGTATAATGTTTTGGCAGTTTAAGCATAATATTTCCCATCTTTCCCACCTTGTGCTAACTCTACCTTGCAGGAGATACATGAAGAATTGCCATTTTCTTTCCTAGAATTAAGGACCCTTGTAATTTTAAATTCAAGTTGTAATAGCTAGACTATGATGCAAATTTTACATTTCTGGTACTAGATTAGAATGTATGAGCATATACCTCTTCTAGAATTAATCGTTTCATACCATCTCTTTTTCTTTCAAAAATTCTCACAAATGGTGAAGCACGAATGGCACGTGCACCATTTCATAAGAGGTAAATTAATCCTAAGTTGATGATTTATGCCAACGGCCATAGTCGGGGTGTAAACAAGACTTAGGATTTTTATCTTTTACGAAATAACATTGGATCCACACTGGATCTATTTTCAAAATTCATCATATTTTCTTAAATATTTTCTCCTTTTATTAGAATTTAACTTAAAATTGACTCAAAATATATACCAATGGCCATAGTCAGGGTATATTGAGAGTTAATTTCATTTTAAATTCTATAAAAGTACCAAATGTATTTTATTCTTCTCTTGAATTTAAATATAGATTATTATGTAATACATTCAATGACCATAGTCAAGGATGTATTATATTTTCAATCTTGTTTTAATTCATCCAAAGAATGAAATAGCTTTTCAAAATCCAATTTCAAATTCTTTAAATTCATTCATCATTTAGGATAGAACTACATCATATTTTCCAAAATTTCTTTTTCAAAAACTCCAAGTAATGTAAATATCTTCCTCAATCTATCTTCAATCCTTTTCAAATCCAATTCATCCTTTCATCTTTCGAAATTCTATTTTTTCTCAAAGTTCAATTCAACTTTGAGATTTCAAATTCATTTTTTATATATTCAAATTCAAATCAGATTTCAAAGTTCAAATTGACTTTGAAATTTCAAATTCATTCTCAAAAGCTCCAATCAAACTCAAAGTTCAAATTAACTTTGAGATTCTTGATTCATTTTTCTAAATTTCAAATTCAAACTTCAAATCCAAGGTCTAAATTGACTTTGGGATTCATCTGTATATTCAAAATTCAAATTCTAAAATTCTTTTTCCCAAATTCAAATCAGACTTAGAAACTCCTGATTCATCTTCTGAATTTAAACTCCAAATCCATTTTAAGATCCGAGATTCAACACTCATATTGGATCTCATACTTCAGATCCAAATCCATCTTAGGATCCAGAGTCCAACTCTACATCGGATCTCAGACTTCAGATCCAAATCCATCTTAGGATCCAGAACCCAAAATTATATCGAATCTCAGATTTTAAATTTTAAATCCATTTTAAGATCCAATTCCATTCCTAAATTCTAGATTTCAAATCCAATTCCATCTTCAAATCTCGTCAGAATCCATTTCTACTTTCTATATCATTTGGATCTCTCAAGCTTGTCCTGATTTCAAATCTTAAGATTACACTTTCAAATTTCATCTTCTTCTCCTAAATTCATGATTAAATTCAAAGTCCATTTCTGACTTTGAAATTCCATTTTCTTTCATTTCAAAGCTTCAAATCTTTCTCTTCGAAATCAGTATTTATGTCCCAACTCTGAAAACTTAGAACTTCTCTGATCTATCTCAAGTTCTAAGTTAAATTCAAATATTTCTTCATTCCCTTACCAAGTTCATCTCAGAATACTTGGAAATTTTCAAAACATCTTCGAAAAGAGCATACATCCTCGCATTGCACAAGCATGATTCTTTGTGCATTTAGAGCTAGATTAAATTCTTAGATTATATTTAGGCAAAGCAAAAGGCATAGATTCGATCCTTGGTTCGACTACCTATGGTAAAGGCGCCAGGAACGGCCGAACCTCGTACCGACGAGCGAATCCCGTCTCTCCTTTTGTTCCCGCAATATTTCAAAATGGAGGTGAGTTATTTGCTAAATATTTTCAAATCAAGGTCAAGTGAGACCGCGCAAAATAGTTCCTCTTCTCTCTTTCTTTCTTTCTTTTCTCTTTTCTCTTTCTCTTCTTTCTTTTATTCTTCTCCCTTCAAAAAGGAGGAAAATGGAGGTTAGAAAAGGAAAAGAGAAGGAAGAGAGAGAAACCACAAGAGAGGAAAAATTTTGCGATGATCACAGTTTTGGCGACCGTGATGGGACTCGTCTTCGTCTGGTCGAATTGATGCCTTTGCTTTGCTTTTATATAATCTAAGTCTTTATTCTAACATATGTCAGCTACATTTTTTCATGCAAACCTTAGGAGCCCAGACTCTGTCCTAAAGCTGACATCATTGCATATAGGATCTAAGTATGGTTTGGTAGGACCATATTGAGGAGATTATATCCATGTTCACATTAGATTTAGGCCTTAAATACAACTCTCCTCAATTTTAGGGATTGAATGCAGACAATGTATACAAGTGTATGCTTCTTTTCATTTAAATCTATCTCTTTAGGACTTGCATTAGAGCCTTCTGATTTTATTGCATGATTGATCATATTTTGAAAACATCCCTACCTGATATTGTCCCGGTCTTCACGTTGCTAGGCTGTCTCACTGAACCATAGTTCGGGAGAGAGCCTCACAACTGGACCACTTATTTGGGTTCGCGCCCCCCTACCACGTACCTAAGGGCCATAGTCCGAGGTATATCGGTAGGTGCTCAAGGATGTTGGGAAGCCTTTACCTTAGAACCGAAGAGATATCTTATATGCCACGTACTTCGAGCTTCGGCTTGAGTATATCGGCGTACCTTGATTGGAATCAGATGATATAAATCTTAGAGTTAGGATTAAAGTCCTATCAGCCATTTCAAATATTGCATATAGAGTCAGCTTTAGGGAGTGCTATTTGTGCATCCTTGCTTGTATATCTGTGATTGTATGATATTTTTTTATATATCTTCCTTATATTTTCCAAAAACCTGGGTATATATTTTCAAAATTTCTCCTTTGTTTTAAAACCCAGGTGTATTTTTCTTTCTCTTTTTCTTCTTCTTCTACATTTCTTCAAAAATTCTTCTGATCCTGCCTGCAAATTCTTCAAAATTTAAATCTTTACCATTTATCCTCAAATTTCATTTATTCTCTTATCTTCTTCTGATTTTATATTCTTGTTTATATTTTCATAAAAACCTCTTTCCGTCAAGAGATATCCTTTTCAAAATGGTATTTTCTTTCATATTTTAGTTAGTTATTCTCCCTCGTAGGGTAAACAACTCAATTGTCACAAATTTTGTGGCGACCCAATCCCTAGTAATGGGATACAGTTTTTAGATTTCAACCTAAATCCTTCCTTTCGTCAAAACTTCTCCAAAAGAGTTTCTTTGGTCTAAAAAACCTCCTCTTTCCTCTACAGAGAGCGCTGATATTCAAAAATGGTTACGACAAGAGCGGAAAAAGAAACAGTTCCTCAACTCAGCGACAGTGAGGCGGAAGAGATAAGCTCTCCTAAATCAGTCAGAGGACAGGGTCAGAACAATAAAGATGACATCGACCCCGCTATGTATGATATGTTCCAAAAGATGATGGCGAGGATGATGTCGGAACAAGCTGAGGCCAAGCTGAAAGAAGCAGTTCCTAAAAGCAAGCTGAAGAAGAAGCCTGTAAAGAAGCAAGTTAAAATCATCAGGAAGAAGGCACAGCCAGACACTACTTCTGAGGAATCAGAGTCAGTCGAGGAAGAATCGGAAGAGGAAGAGCAGATTGTCTACAAGCAGAATCCTCCAAGGCAATCCGTAAAGATAGCCGCAGAAGAGCCTGAGTCCGTCAACAAGCCCAAGTCTGGGGCTACAGCAGAGGACCTGATGAGCAAGCAGATGAAGGAGATGAATCGAGCTATTAAGGATATTCAAGCCAAGGGTAAGGGCAAGCAGACCTACACCGGCAAAGATTTCTATGATGGTCTAGATGGGGACGATAACTTGGAGAATCTTCCCCGTAAGTTTCTCAAATTTGACGGGACTGGCAACCCTAAAGCCCACTTGGCCACATTTTATGCAGAGTGCAGCCGTTTTAGGAAAGATAACAGGGCTCTGTTCATCTGTTTTCCCCGCAGTCTGGAGGGTGTAGCAGCCAGATGGTATGCTGATCATGTGAATCCTATCGAACTACGAGAGTTCGATAAGGTAGTAAATTTGTTCATCGAGCGCTTCTTATTCAACACTGAGGCCTCACCTACATTAAATCATCTTTACAACCTGAAGCAAGGAGAGAATGAAAGAGCAGGTGATTTCATTCACAGGTGGAGAAGCACCTGCAATAAAATGAAGGTACCCATTCCTGAGGAGCACGCATTGCAGGTGATCCTCAACAATTTCTCTCAGCCCATAAGAAGCCTCATCGCCACTTTCCCGGCAAAATCCTTCATCAAGTTGATTGAGCGAGCTGAATGGCTCGAAGCATGAATAGAAAGCGGACTTTACGAGGGCATGCCTCTAGTCAAGAATATCCAAGACCAGAAAAAGAAGGCACAGTTCGCTCATTCAGTTGAGGCCTCCTGCAATAACCTTGGCAACAGCAGTAAGGGAAACAAGAACAACAGTGACAGTGGTCCGAGAGTAGATCAGAACAAGGGGCAGAAGGAGAGAACGTATAAGAACACTGACAAGCCGCTTCCAATTGGCATCCAACAGAAAGGGGACCTTCAAGAGAAGCCCAAGTACATCAAGTGGGAGAAAGATCGAGTCTTCACTCCGTTATCTGAGAGTCTAGAAGTGATTATGAATTACCTTTTGAAGCACGGGATGATCAAACTCCCTAAAATCGCAGATCCTCCTGTAATGTTGGGAAAATTCAAAGATCAATTCTGCAAGTTCCATAGAGCAACAGGGCATGACACAGAGCACTGCTTCGTCCTCAAGCACATGATACAAGACTGCATTGACAGAAGTGAGCTGATAGAGGACGAGGAAGAAAAGCAGCCAGCAGTCCTGACAGAACCATTCCCGGACCACTCAAAGAATTGATAAAGCCAAAGTTTTTGTTTGCTTTCGTCTCTTTTTGTCAGTTGTCTTATAGGGGCTAGTCAGCCCAGTCTTCTATGAGTCCTTTCCTTTTTCAAGTTTTTGTAAATATTAAGTTGTTATCAAGTCTTTGCTTATCAAATGAAATGTCGATTTCCTTTATATCTTTTATATCCAATGCTTCTGTTCCTTTTGCCATACTGGGGCATTTAAATACCTGTTCTTTTCAGAATGCGAGACAACCCTGACATCATTCATAAGAGAAATGATATTACCTATGAGGGCTTTTTCAAAAATCATGAAATTTTAAAAAAATCTTCGTTATGACCAAGGGGTTCAAATATTCCTTGGTCTAACCTTTGACAAAAAATCAACCCTCGTGTTGATCATGTCTTCAAAAATAAGTTTTTCAAACCATTATATTGAAAGATCAACCCTTGTGTTGATCTTATCTTCCAAAATAAATTTTAAAAACTTTTGTTGATCTTATCTTTCAAATGGATTTTAAATCTTTATATTCAAAGATCAACCTTTGTGTTGGTCTTATCTTTCAAAACGGATTTCAAAACTTTATAGATCAACCCTTCTCTTTCAAAGTGGATTTCAAAACCTTTATATTCAAAGATCAATCCTTGTATTGATCTTATCTTCCAAAATGGATTTCAAATCTTTTTATTCAAAAGATCAACCCTTGCGTTGGTCTTATCCTCCAAAATTGATCTCAAAACTTTTCAAAGATCAACCCTGGTGTTGTTCTTATCTTTTAAAATGGGTTATAAATCGTCATATTCAAAGATCAATCATTGCATTGGTCTTATCTTCCAAAAATGGGTTTTAAATCATTATATCCAAAAATCGACCCTGTGTTGGTCTTATCTTCCAAGATTGGTTTTTAAAACATTATGTTCAAAAGATCAAACCTTGTGTTGATCTTATTATCAATTTCAAACTGTTATTTTTAGAAATCAGATCTATTGTTGATCTTATTCTTCAAAATTAGATATTCAAAATCATTGCCTTCGAAAATTAACCCTCATGATGATCTCTCATGTTTGGTTTAAAGGATCAGATCTCGCGCTGATTATTCTTCTTGTGGTGGGTTTTTCTTCCCCCAAAATGATTTCTCATTTATCTTTTAAATAAACACTTTTTTTCAAAATCCCATATGTGGGCAGGATCAGAAAAATTCCTTTTTCTCAAATCTTGTAAATCTTCAGTTAATTTTGATATCTTTATCAGTTTCATTCATTTTATTCATATTTTTATCAAGTATACATCAATTTTATCAAGTTTTATCAAGTTTAGCAGTATTTCCTCAATTCTATTAAAAATTCTATTCTCATACCCTTTCAGGTTAAGGGATAAACCTGATGCCTCTTTTCAATGAGGTATTCTTTTTATATCCACCCTTTCAGGTTAAGAGATAAACCTGACCCTCGTTGTCCGAGGTGTTCCCATTCAGGATAAGGGATAATCCTGAAACCCCTCGTAGGAGCCACAACGGTACCTATGAGGATTCTTTTGTAAATACAAGTTTTGTTAATCTTTGTTAATTTTCTAGATTTATATCAAATTTTCTTCGTTAAATCTCTTTAAATTCTATTCTTGCTCCCATTCAGGATAAGGGAAAATCCTGAAACCCCTCGTAGGAGCCACAATGCTACCTATGAGGATTCTTTTGTAAATACAAGTTTTGCTAATCTTTATTAATTTTCTAGATTTATATCAATTTGCCTTCACTAAATTTTCTTCAAATTTTATTCTTTTTCCCATTCAGGATAAGGGATAATCCTGAAACCCCTCGTAGGAACAATAACGCTACCTATGAGGATTCTTTTGTAAATACAAGTTTTGTCAATCTTTGTTGATTTTCTAGATTTATATCAATTCCCCTTCATTAAATCTCTTTAAATTCTATTCTTTTTCAGGATAAGGGAAAATCCTGAAACCCCTCGTGGGAGCCACGACGCTACCTATGAGGATTCTTTTATAAATACAAGTTTTGTTAATCTTTGTTGATTTTCTAGATTTATCAATTTTCCTTCATTAAAACTCTTTAAATTTTATTCTTTTTCATTCAGGATAAGGGATAATCTTGAGATCACTCATAGGGGCAACCATGCTACCTGTGAGAATTCTTTTTACAAAAATAAATCAATTTCCTCAAATGTTCTATATTTTTTTTCAAAGTTATATATCCTTTTGTCTTCTCAAAGTTTATTCTTTTTATATTCCCCGTCACATACCTGGTCCATCTAAATCATAGATCATAAATTCTAAATCTTGTCATACCCCTTCTAAATTCAAGTCTCAGGTTATCTCTTCATAAAATCTTCTATTTCAGGTTAAGGGATAAACCTGAATCATTTTTTTTCTAAATTCTCTTCAAAATGTCTATTCTATTTTCAGGATAAGGGATAATCCTGAAACCCCGACCATTCTCCTTGCTTCGATCTCTAAATATCTCAAATAGGCCAATCTCCTTCTGGACTCTCAGTTAGGAAACTCGGTGCTCGCACTGGTTATTTTGCTAAATTTGCAAATCTAAAGATCAAGTTCATCAGTCCTCGTGCTGTTTGTCTCTCAGAAAGTCTCAATCTTAAATCAAGTCATTAAATGAAATGTCCCAGCTACTTTGCTGGTCGTTAAATGATTAAATAAAATGTCCCAGCTACTTCGCTGGTCGTTAAATGATTAAATGAAAATTCCCAGCTACTTCGCTGGTCATTAAATGATTAAATAAAATGTCCCAGCTACTTCGCTGGTCGTTAAATGATTAAATGAAATGTCCCAGCTACTTCGCTGGTCGTTAAATGATTAAATGAAATGTCCCAGCTACTTCGCTGGTCGTTAAATGATTAAATGAAATGTTCCAGCTACTTCGCTGGTCATTAAATGATTAAATGAAATGTCCCAGCTACTTCGTTGGTCGTTAAATGATTAAATGAAATGTCCCAGCTACTTCGCTGGTCGTTAAATGATTAAATGAAATATCCTAGCTACTTCGCTGGTCGTTAAATGAAATGTCCCAGCTACCTCGCTGGTCGCTAAATGAAATGTCCCAGCTACTTCGTTGGTCGTTAAATGAAAGGTCCTAGTTTTTACTGGTCATTAAATGAAAGGTTCCAGCTACTTCGTTGGTCGTTAAATGAAAGGTCCCAGTTTTTACTGGTCATTAAATGAAATGTCCCAGCTACTTCGCTGGTCGTTAAATGAAAGGTCCCAGTTTTTACTGGTCATTAAATGAAATGTCTCAGCTACTTCGCTGGTCGTTAAATGAATGGTCCCAGTTTTTACTGGTCATTAAATGAAATGTCCCAGCTACTTCGCTGGTCGTTAAATGAAAGGTCCCAGTTTTTACTGGTCATTAAATGAAAGGTTCCAGCTACTTCTCTGGTCGTTAAATGAAAGGTCCCAGTTTACTAGTCAGAATGTCCAAAATCATAAATTGCAACTAAAGGTCATATCAAAATCTATATTGAGTAAATATTTCACATAGGAGTCATGAAAAATTTGCCAATTTGCTAAAAGTATCCGTTGATTCCAAATATTCTTACTGGACAAAAGAATTACCTCAAATTACCTCTAGTATTCTTTCCAAAAGGTGAAACTTTTGCGAAAAAGAGGTAAAATTCAAATCTTTTTCCTGTTGATCAACCAAAAGGATGAAAGAAATATCCTCGGTATGATTAGCGAAATAAATATTCAATGACATTGAAAAGCCGGAAGCGAATTGATATTGATCATAGTTATGACACATGTTTTAAAATGACTTTCTGGCAATTAGGCAGTGGAAATATCCTGAGCGATAAAAGAACCCACTTAATCCATATCTTCTCATTTCTAAAGTTGCAATCAAATATCTGCAAAAGGGATCTCTCAATTGTCGTCAAGATGAAGGCGAATTAAGCGAGTAGACCCCCGAGGCCAAAGAAGATTTGGATCATCTACCGAGATGAAGGAGTTTGTGAAGGATCCTTCCAGGGAAAGTTCAGATCACCGTCGAGATGAAGGCGAGTGTGATGGACCTACCGACAAACCCTAAATGATATTTGATTTCAGCTATCGTCTAAAGACCTTTGAGCCAATACCATCATATATAATCCCTGAGAAAATGAAGGATCGGAACACCTCCAAGATTAAGGAGTTTGTGACGTACCCTTCCCTGGAAAAGAGAGAAAAGTCAGGAACATCCAAAATGAAGGATGATGTAAAAGCCCGAAAAAGCTCAATAACTCAAAAAGAGTGCAAGAAGATCATCATGGGAAAAACACCCAGACATCAAACTGCCGAAATTGCCAGAAGTCATCTTTTCTCAGGCAAAATTCTTTTATCAATGTCTTTTCACTACTTGCTTTTATGAAATTGAGAATATTTCTTCTCTTCTCATACCAAGGAAATTGATAACTTCCTTGAAGAAAATCATCAGCGCTAAAATTTTGAATTTGACTCTTAAGACCGAGAAGTTAACCTCGTTGGAGGAAATACTCTAGGTAAAAGAGGGGATATCTTTGCACACATATGCACATTTTCGAGCGTTGAAGTCAACTATAAATTTATCTTATTGGCAAAACTTTCTAGATATTCCAAGAATGAAATAAATATTCAATATCCATTTTGATGCAACCTAGCGTTGTTTATATCTTCCCGAAGAGTTACCCCATTCAGTTGAAGTATCTCTCCTGTCCCATCACGGTTTGAAGAAATCCGTATGGTTGTTCCCACTCAGGTTAAGGGTCAAAACCTGTACTCCCTGCGAGAGGTCATTAAATTCAAAAGTTGATTCAGTCTCAGCAATGAGACGCCCAAGTTCATCCCTTTTTCAAGCTTTAGGAAACCCCATTTCCTTTCTCCTTTCGCAAACCCTTTTCGGATTTGTTCGTCCAAACTCCGAAGGTCCCATCATGCTCTCTTCACTCGAGGATTCCATATGGTCGTCCCCTTCAGGTTAAGGGTTAAGCCTGAACCTCGCCCCTCGAGGTATTTTCCTTTTTCAGGTTTGGGTTAAACCTGAGTCTCGTTTCGACAAGGTGTTTTGCTTCCAAGTCCCATCATGGTTCTTCCCATCGAGGAATCCATGCCTTGTATATCCATCCAGGACAAGGTCATACTTGAACTTCATCTCATAAGGCATTTTCTAAAAAATGTCCCATCAAGATCTTCTCCTATTCCTTCCCCATTCAGGTTGTTTTGATATATCTTCGTCCCATCCAGGTCAAGGGCTAAACCTGAGTCATTTCAAAAGATTGATCTTGTCTCGCCCACGAGACTTTATCTAAATTCTTACCTTTCATCATTTCGGGATCTTCACCCAAAGTCCCATCACGATTTCCTCATCTCTATCATTCAGTCATATCATGGTCGAAGATTTCTCCCCCCCAAGCCATTCAGGATAAGGTATTAAGCCTGAAACCATGTCTTTCAAATAAATTCTTCCATACCCAGTTCAGATCTGTTGACTGGGGCATTTTTTGAAATTTGGAGTATTTTCTTTGCCACTAAGCTCGGCTTTCAACTGGCTTAGTAGAAAAGAGGGGCATCTGTGAACACCCCAAATTTTTCAAAATCTTTTAAATATTCCTTTTTTGCCCCTAAATTCATTTTATTAGTAAATAAGTCATTTTTTTCAGTTCATTTCTCAAGTTTTATCGAAATTAAAATCATTTTATATGTTTAAATTGATTTCGGATCTGGATCCATTGTCCAGATCCAAATCCAAGTCTCATTGTTCAAATTTTAAATTAAAATTATAGAAAATACCAAAAATAGCCTTTAAATAGCTCGGATAATCCATTCGACATTCGTTTGGATCCATCACATTGTATTTCTCGATTCAAGTGTCAAAACTCGAACATTTTCTCAAAACCTGGGTTCAAACCCATTCTTCTGAAGAAACTTTCCCCAAAATAACCCTGATCTTTCAGAAAAACCTTTCTCTTATGAATATTTTGTAAAATTAGTATTAATTTTCTTAGTTTTAGAGTTTTGTTTTTTTTTACAAATATATGTTTAAAAAGAAAAGAACAAAAAAATAAGAAAATAAAAAATCCAGAAAAATTTTCAAAAACTAGGTAATCTACCCTCCTTTTTAAACTTTTTTGTTAAAACCCTCTGATTGAAACCTCTTTTTGAAAACAAAAACTATTTTTTTTAGAAAAGTTCTGAAAAGGAGGCCCCTCTTGGGAATTTCAAAAAAATTGCAACGGCCACCCCCGTTCGCACCCTCCATCGCCTCCTCTCTCGCTGGAACTCCCTCCATCTCCAACAAATCCTCTCGGGAAGATTCTTCTTCGGCCTTAAAAGGAGATCACGGAGGGAGGGCAAGGGATCCGTCTCCTACCTCCCCATTGGCACCACCATCTTCCCTTGGACGCAGCCGTCTCCTGCCTCTCCACTGCTATCATCCTTCTCCTTTTTTTTTTTTCTTCTTCATCCCTCCTTCTTCTTCTTTTATTCCCTCTGGTTCTCCCCAATCAACAAGAAAAGATCGATCCCCTGCCAGCAGAGCTATAAACTAAGGTAAGTCACTATTCCTCTTCCCTCCCCTTTATCGTTCATTCACAAGTTTCTTTGATTTCCATGGGTTTTAACGTAGGTTCATAGTATTTTTTTTCAATGCGCCACAGATGGGGTTGGATTGCCTATAGCAATCTCACTCCATCCCTGCCGCTACATCAATGGAACTCTCAAGTTCCAACATCTTATTTCTTCTGTTGCAATTTCTTTTGGCTCTTTATTTCTGGTTTTCAGGATGATCGATTTTTGGATTTTGATCATCTGTTCACATTTTCGATTATCCCTTGCAATCTCATAAATATGTGCATGTTTTCTTTAGAATATCCTTCTGCAACGCTTCCTTCTTGGTAGTTATAGTCTTATATTTTCATTACATCTCATTGGCTTCTTTAGAATATTTTTTTTTCCCTTTTCTCCATTATTTCATTGGCTTCTTATTTAGGATCGCTTGAATGATGTAAGATCACTGCGATCAAGGCCATCTGTATTAAGTTCATACGATTCAATACTTTTTTTTTTATCATCTTTAATCCAGTAATTGTGATTTCATCTACCAGCATTGGCATTCATTTTCACAAATATGTGTATGTTACTTCATAGCAGCATCACCATGGCTGCATCTCTCTTTTAGGCATTCAACAATCCATTTTTTTTTTCTTTTCTTTTCTTTCTTCTCTCGATTTTGTTTATCAATCCTGTTTGTTATGCTCCTTCCAACATCAGGTTTCAGTTGTGAGATTACTTTTATCCCATTTAGTTTGGGTCGATTGCTACAACAAGAGTGGTTTTATTCGATGGATGGTCTTCTGCAATGGGCCTATTATCATTTTGCAATTTCATATAGCATTAGATTCATGATTTTTTTTATTGTTTTTCCTGCCTCATGCCTCTGTTATCCCCTTGCGTCAAATTGTAACAGCCTCATCCATTGTTTCATGTCATGTTATGCAAGGATCTGTCTATATAATATTTAGAGGATCTTCACCATGCTTCCCTGGAATGTCTGTTGAGCTTTATTCATCCATGTACATCACTTAATGTCTTTTATATTTACCCATCCGATGATGTGAAGCAAATGTGTGGGTCTTATTCAGCAAGCAACGCTTTCGGGCGCCATCAGATGTCAGGTAAATGCCTTTGACTCAGCACTTTCCCATACAAGTTGTGTAAAGCTAAGGTCTGAGAAAGACCTCCATATCACAATCCTGTCAAGATGCCTCCATGAAAAGATTTTCATATTTAGACTAGCCAGCAGATGAAGGATTATGTTCCAACCCATTTTCTTTCATACAGAACCTATCAAAAGCCCTCTGCACACATAGCTAGTTCCTTACCTCCTGAAGTTGTTTTGTCCTCTCAGCCAGCTTTATGTAGAACACACTGTCAGACAGAAACCAAACATGGTTTGATTATCTCTGACCCAGACCTGGAAGCATTTAGAAGCCTTAACTAGGAGCAATCGCTTCTGATTGAAATCCTGCTAAAAAAAAAACTGATGTTTTACATGATGAATCTGTGTAGATGAATTTGAAACCAGGGTCCTCCATGGTTAACCAAACCTTCCTGACTAGCATTTGAGTCAGGCATCCCTACAACATCCCCCATTATGCTGAAAAGGAAAAGCTCTGATGACACATTATCTAAATCAACAAAACTTTTTTTTTGGCTGAGCGTATCCATGGAAAAGAGGTCAGAATGAGTACTTGTATTAAGTTTGCTGAGTTGATCTGTTTAGTAGTTTCTAGTGAAACTGTTGCAGAAACCAAACATGGTTCGATTATCTCCAAAACTGCTCCAGTTGAAGGAACCTTTGATGATTAATTATTGGTGGTGATTCAGTTATTACTGAGCTTCGTCGATATTCATTACTTCCCAGAAATAAATCTGATAATCGGTGTTACTGTTCTCCGATGGAGTATATTTTGCATTCACCAGTCACGGTTACTAGGTACTGTTACATCTGAGTTTTGCAGTAGATTTTTAATGTGTATTATATCTGAAATCCTTCTCTACATATGAGCTTTCCTATGTTGCATCTGAGTTTAGAATTAGGATTCAACCACTATGAATGAATGTTAAGTAGTCTGTATTCATGTGTAAACCATATAATTGCGGGAGTTGGTTCTGAATATTGAAAGATAGTGTAGATGGTCCTTAAAAGTCAATATGTGCCTTAGCAGTCAGTGTGCGTAAACATGTTGAAACATTATTAGCAGGATGTTAGATAGTACAACCTATGTTATAATATGTGTATTGGTCTTTGTTAGCATAACTTGTGTCAACACTAGGTATTAGCATTGTGTATGTCCAGACTGTATGATGCCGTCTGCGTTAGCATAGTAATGGAAGATAGCCTAGCAATAAGAGTGTGATTGAGGTAGCCAGTGAAATCCATGAAGGCATTTGCAGCACATAAGAGGGTATTAGTTAGCAGGCCGAAAACTTTTTCTGAGCTTTGTGATACTTGCAGAGGGCTAGAGTCTGCTCAAGATTCTCAATCTCCAAGACACACGTGCTTATCTGTCCATGTATTAATTCTGCCATTTCCATACTGAAGTCCCACTGCCAAGTAATGCCATGATTGTTGTGTCCACCCCTGCATTATCTTACATAGCACATTCACTTGTGGTGATTCCAGTAGTAGTCTCTCCATTTATACCCATTAAATTACTACCACAAGACACTCGCTCAAAGCCTCCCTTGACCAAGCTACCATATTTCGCTGCTTCCAGCTGCACATCACCCCTCATTTCATCTAGCTTACCTCCATTTCATACAAAATCATCTAACCCCCAGCATCCTTGCAACTTCTGATGCTGCACAATTTCTGCTACCACCCTTTTCACTTGCCGCTGCATCTTTCTCCACTTGACTGGGCATGATGTTACATAACAATACCACCCTTGTTGCCCAGCACAAACCACCATTATTTTTCCCTGTGCTTGGGGTACAGTACCCCCAACATCTATTACCTTCAGTTCCCCCCCCTCGTTTTGTGCCCACATCTTCACAAACACCATCAGCAGCATGCAGCTACCTCATTTATCTACAGAATCCTAGTGCAGGTATGTAGATGTACCTTCCTATTAACTCACGGGTGTCATATATGCACCCTATGAATTCTTATCTGACATATATAAGTGCCATATCTGCATCTTTCTAACATTTCAGGTATAATGTTTTGGCAGTTTAAGCATAATATTTCCCATCTTTCCCACCTTGTGCTAACTCTACCTTGCAGGAGATACATGAAGAATTGCCATTTTCTTTCCTAGAATTAAGGACCCTTGTAATTTTAAATTCAAGTTGTAATAGCTAGACTATGATGCAAATTTTACATTTCTGGTACTAGATTAGAATGTATGAGCATATACCTCTTCTAGAATTAATCGTTTCATACCATCTCTTTTTCTTTCAAAAATTCTCACAAATGGTGAAGCACGAATGGCATGTGCACCATTTCATAAGAGGTAAATTAATCCTAAGTTGATGATTTATGCCAACGGCCATAGTCGGGGTGTAAACAAGACTTAGGATTTTTATCTTTTACGAAATAACATTGGATCCACACTGGATCTATTTTCAAAATTCATCATATTTTCTTAAATATTTTCTCCTTTTATTAGAATTTAACTTAAAATTGACTCAAAATATATACCAATGGCATAGTCAGGGTATATTGAGAGTTAATTTCATTTTAAATTCTATAAAAGTACCAAATGTATTTTATTCTTCTCTTGAATTTAAATATAGATTATTATGTAATACATTCAATGACCATAGTCAAGGATGTATTATATTTTCAATCTTGTTTTAATTCATCCAAAGAATGAAATAGCTTTTCAAAATCCAATTTCAAATTCTTTAAATTCATTCATCATTTAGGATAGAACTACATCATATTTTCCAAAATTCCTTTTTCAAAAACTCCAAGTAATGTAAATATCTTCCTCAATCTATCTTCAATCCTTTTCAAATCCAATTCATCCTTTCATCTTTCGAAATTCTATTTTTTCTCAAAGTTCAATTCAACTTTGAGATTTCAAATTCATTTTTTATATATTCAAATTCAAATCAGATTTCAAAGTTCAATTTGACTTTGAAATTTCAAATTCATTCTCAAAAGCTCCAATCAAACTCAAAGTTCAAATTAACTTTGAGATTCTTGATTCATTTTTCTAAATTTCAAATTCAAACTTCAAATCCAAGGTCTAAATTGACTTTGGGATTCATCTGTATATTCAAAATTCAAATTCTAAAATTCTTTTTCCCAAATTCAAATCAGACTTAGAAACTCCTGATTCATCTTCTGAATTTAAACTCTAAATCCATTTTAAGATCCGAGATTCAACACTCATATTGGATCTCAGACTTCAGATCCAAATCCATCTTAGGATCCAGAGTCCAACTCTACATCGGATCTCAGACTTCAGATCCAAATCCATCTTAGGATCCAGAACCCAAAATTACATCGAATCTCAGATTTCAAATTTTAAATCCATTTTAAGATCCAATTCCATTCCTAAATTCTAGATTTCAAATCCAATTCCATCTTCAAATCTCGTCTGAATCCATTTCTACTTTCTATATCATTTGGATCTCTCAAGCTTGTCCTGATTTCAAATCTTAAGATTACACTTTCAAATTTCATCTTCTTCTCCTAAATCCATGATTAAATTCAAAGTCCATTTCTGACTTTGAAATTCCATTTTCTTTCATTTCAAAGCTTCAAATCTTTCTCTTCGAAATCAGTATTTATGTCCCAACTCTGAAAACTTAGAACTTCTCTGATCTATCTCAAGTTCTAAGTTAAATTCAAATATTTCTTCATTCCCTTACCAAGTTCATCTCAGAATACTTGGAAATTTTCAAAACATCTTCGAAAAGAGCATACATCCTCGCATTGCACAAGCATGATTCTTTGTGCATTTAGAGCTAGATTAAATTCTTAGATTATATTTAGGCAAAGCAAAAGGCATAGATTCGATCCTTGGTTCGACTACCCCTGGTAAAGGCGCCAGGAACGGCCGAACCTCGTACCGACGAGCGAATCCCGTCTCTCCTTTTGTTCCCGCAATATTTCAAAACGGAGGCGAGTTATTTGCTAAATATTTTCAAATCAAGGTCAAGTGAGACCGCGCAAAATAGTTCCTCTTCTCTCTTTCTTTCTTTCTTTTCTCTTCTCTCTTTCTCTTCTTTCTTTTATTCTTCTCCCTTCAAAAAGGAGGAAAATGGAGGTTAGAAAAGGAAAAGAGAAGGAAGAGAAAGAAACCACAAGAGAGGAAAAATTTTGCGATGATCACACGCATTCTGCTTCTTCCATTCCTGTTCTCTTGCCACATGGCAATGTGGAGCTACCCTGAGGTGGCCCCACATGTCAGCCTCTGCTTTCTCCAGAAAAAGCATAAATTTGAACATTTAAACTCCTCAGAGGTGGCGCCACATGGCATGCTCCTACTATTTCCAACTTCACACCTCAGAATCTCTTTTGAGGTGGCGCCATTCCAGAACCTCACTTGGCCCCATTTTTGATATTTTTTTTTTTTTTTTTATAAAAGAAGCCCCCTGAGGTGGCGCCATAGGAGGACCTTCAGAAAAGTAGGAGTTTGAATTTCAAACTCCAAGAGAGCACCCCCTGAGGTGGCGCCATATGAAGAGCTCCTGCAGAGAAAATCAAGCAAACCCCAATTTTGAAAATTTTCAAACTCTGCTGAGGTGTCTCACCCACAAAATTCCCATTTTATTTTCTCAAAAAAATCAAAATAGCACCCCCTGAGATGGCGCCACATGGAGGGCTCAGATTGAGCCTGTTTGAAATTCGAAATTTTCAAAAGAAGGCTACAAATACAAGGCCCCACGCCCAGCCTAGGGAACTCCAATTTTGGACTTTGAAATTCAACCTAGATTTTCTTCAGAACACGATTTTGAACTTTGGAATTCACACCCCCTTTTTGAGCTCAGTGGAGAAGGTGCAGTGAAGCATCTACATTGCTCGTGCCATGGCCAATTTGACCTAAGCATGGGTATCTACATTGCTCGTGTCGTGGCCAATTTGACCTAAGCGTGGGTCGATCATTCGTGAATCATTTGAAGCCCGGATCGAAGGACGAAAGAAGCCGTTGGTAGCTGTCCATTTCGAGAGTTTCAAAGCTGCATAAAAACACAAGGTGCACCTCCTTTCCTCTTGATTTCATAATATCATGATTTGATGCGTATTGTCGCTTGAAGAAAGAGCTCATCCGAGGGATGGATTGAGCTATTCTCACAAAACGACGTATATCAAAAAAAATATAATTATGCTTCCTTGATGATTTCTAGCATTCATGCATTTAGTTAAATTTAATTTATATTTTATTTCGTTAATATAGCATGTTTTCTAAGTTAATTAGGTTTAATTCGGTATTTATTTCAATTATGCTCAGTTTTAGTAACTCTCTGTTTTTGTCAGTCAGTCCACACGTCATTTCATGCATTTATTTTTCATTAAAAATCCTAAAAAAATCATGGAATGCGCCCTTAGGTGTCCCTAGAAATGTGCCAAAAATTCAGAAGGATTTGAATTTGTTTACTGTGGTAAACATTCAAATTGGTAAGTCGGGTTTTGTTACCCGGGATGCATTTTCAAAATTCATTTCCGACTTGTAAAATCGAGATCTCTCTCGTGTGAGGTCCGATTTTCGATCCGAAAGCTGTTATAAACTCGAGATAATGTCTAGTTTTAACATGATTTTCTGAGATTTTTATGAATTTTTTGATGTCTGACAAAAATCCTAGAGTTTGGGACACATGTCAGAGCTTGATTTGATCCCTTGAGATTTTGGATCAACTTAAGGAGATGGGTTCTCTTTGGGTATTGCTCCAAATCCAAATCTGTAAAAAGTGAATGTCACGCTCGGGATGTCCTCTATTTGCATCTGAAAGATTATGATTTTTAGAACAGTTTTAAGATCCGTTTCGGATTTTTCTTGTCAGTCCTCTGTTTTGTCACATTTGTCTGTTCTGTTGCTTTAGGCATGAAAAGTTATATTTTTTATCTATGTTTCTGTTGATCAAATGCTGAAGTCGTAAACATGAAAGTTGTCCCTGTATGTGTCGTGAGTAGCTCAGTTAAATATCAGAAATTTACATGGTTTTTTCTATTTTTTTTAGCATTTTATATTAGATTAGGTCGATTTTACCTCCGACAGAATCAAATGCCCGTTACCGAACTCACTGTAGTTCAAATCCCGAGGCTGTAAAAACCAAAAATGTTTAATTTTGGGTCCTTTAGCAGTCTGCAAAATATCAGAGGTTTTTATGGTGTAATTTTTGCATTATCATATTAAGCATTGTATTTGATTCGGGTCCATAGGCGAAATTCATCCATTTTAGGATTTTCTTTAAATTTTAGCATTTAAATCATATCATTTCATGAGTTTTAGCATTCTAGGCTGTTTGCCAGGATAGGTAGATGCTCCATACCGAATTTGACAGCATTTGGAATTCATTTGAGGCTTGGTTTAGCCAGAATATCAAAATAGGGTCCCGCGGGACCCGAATCCAAGCGAAATTCATTATTTTGGATAAATTGCAAAATGCCAAATTCTGGTTTTACAGTCTTAATGTGTTTAGCAGCATGTCATCATGCCTCATACTGCATTTCATCATCATTTGTTTCAATTCGAATTTCAAAATCTCAATTTTACCAAAATTTCCTTCAAAAACCCTGATTTTAAATGTATAACTTTAATATTAGGGGTATTTTGGTCATTTTGACCCAAATTTCGAATTTCAAACTATTTTCTACTGAATTTTTTTGCATTTACATCATTTCAAATATCAAGGAAGTATGATAATAGGGTTTATATCCAATTAAGTCCAATAATTTCATAATATTATTGGAAAATCTTGGAAAACCCCACATATTTGAGCTAACCCCATCTCAAGTTTGGCAGGGACATTCAAAAGAAGGAGCTGAAGTCTGCAATTTCCATTTATTTCGTTTATTTAGTGATGTAATAATGTAAATTTTGGAATAAGAGATTTAAATTTCTGCTTAGACTAGGATGCATATCATATAGTTTAAATTCCTGCAATATCATGTTTATGTGATTCATGCACATTATTTCAAAAGCACTATGGATGTACATGAATGGTACGTGCACCAACTCTTAGGGAGTTGATGAACTCGGTGGAATCCATATTTACGGCCCTAGTCGGAATATGGACGAGACCCAGATCCATCATCTTTCTACTAGTCACATTGAGCCTACACTCTTAGGCTATCTTAAAATGCACATCATATTTCTAATATTTTCAAAGTATTGTGCATTAAATCAATTAAACTCTGAGCATATTCATGGCCACAGTCAGGATATGTGAAGGATTTATTTTGAGTTAATACACATTTTTCCAACAAATTTCTTAGAAAATCTTTCAAAGTGCATTCATTCACTCATATCATTTGCATCATGAAATCATTGGTTTTCTCGTGATTTTCTTAAGAAAGTTTCATTCTCAAGAAATCAATTTCTCAAGAAACTCTAAGGATTTTTCAAAATTGGTTTTCCCAAGTCAAGTTCCTTTTACAGTTTTCCATGGAAAAGTTTATTTTCTCAAGATTTTCAAAAGAGGTCTCTCACCTTTCTCAAAGATCAAAATCGATTTCCAAGTATTTCAAGGGTAAGATTCCCAGGATTTCAATTTCCCAAGTTCAGTTTTTTTTTTCTTCTCCAATGAGTTTTCCTATAAATTTTCCATCATTTTCCTAATAAAATTCTCAAAGTCCGAGTTTTCCTGAGAAGTGTTTCCCTTTTCAAATGTTCACCTTTTTCTCAAGAATCACTTCTATTTTCCCAGGATTTTCAACTATTCATGATTTTCCCACATCTTTATGAGCTTTCTCGTGATTTCAAAAACCCTTTTTTACCTAAGTTCCCTTAGAAATTGATTTCCATCTTTTTCTTGAGAAATATCTTTCAACTCTAAATATTTTCTAAGCATACATCATATTTTCCAACTTGCATTTTAGAAAATTGCATAGCACATGCCTGAATTCTCTGTGCATTTAGGATAGAACACAATTTCGATGATTTTACTAAGTCAAGCACAATTTTGGTCCTTGGTTCGATTACCCCTGTTAAAGGCGGCAGGAACGGTCGAACCTCGTACCGACAGGTCGAGCCCCATCCCATGGATTTTCCCGCAATTTTCAAAAACGGAGGCGAGTATTTCAAAACAATTTCCAAAATCCGGTCAAGTTTGAATCGCGAAAGCATTTCCCTCTCTCTTCTGCAAGGAAGGGAAGACGGGAAAAATTTTGCGACGATAACAACATCTCCAAAATAAAGGATGATGTAAAAGCCCGAAAAGCCCAATGACTCAAAAAGAGTGCAAAAAGATTATCATGCGAAAACACCCAGATATCAAACGGTCGAAATTGCCAGCAATCATCTTTTCTTATGTGAAATTCTTTTGTCAATATATTTTCACTACTTGCTTTTATGAAATTAAGAATATTTCTTCTCTTCTTATATCAAGGAAATGGATAGCTTCCTTGAAGAAAATCATCAGCGCTAAAATTTTGAATTTGACTCTTAAAACCGAGGAGTTAACCTCAATAGAGGAAATACTCTAGGTAAAAGAGAGAATATCTTTCGCACATACGTGCACAGTTTTCAAGCATTTGAGTCAACTACAATTTTATCTTATTGGCAAAATTTTCTAGTTATTCCAAGAATGAAATAAATATTCAATATCCATTTTGATACAATCTAGCGTTGTTTATATCTTCCAGAAGAGTCGCCTCATTCAGTTGAAGTATCTCTCCTGTCCCATCACGGTTTCTTCATTTAAGAAATCCGTATGGTTGTACCCACTCAGGTTAAGGGTCAAACCTGTATTTTTCTACGAGAGGTCATCAATTTCAAAAGCTATTTTAATCTCAACAAGGAGATGCCCAAGTTCATCCCTTTTTTAAAGCTTTAGGGAACTCCATCTTTCTTCCTTTCTCAAAACCCCTTTCGGATTTGTTCGTCCAAACTCTGAAGGTCCCATTATGGTTTCTTCATTCGAGGATTCCATTTGGTCGTCCCCTTCAGGTAAAGGGTTAAGCCTGAACCTCGCTTCGCGAGGTATCTTCCTTTTCAGGTTTGGGTTAAACCTGAGTCTCGTTCCAACGAGATTCCTCCTTTTGACGAGATGTTTTCTTCCGGTCCCATCATGGTTCTCCCCATCAAAAGAACCCATGCTTCCTATATCCATCCAAGAAAGGATTTTACTTGAGCTTCATCTCACGAGGCATTTTCTCAAAAATGTCCGATCAAGGTCCTCGTATATTCTTTTCACCATTCAGGTTATCTTGATATATCTTCATCCCATCCAGGTTAAGGGCTAAACCTGAATCATTCCAAAAGCTGATCTTGTCTCACCCATGAAACTTGATCAAAACTCTTACCTTTTATCATATCGGGATCTTCGCCCAAGAGTCCCATCACGATTTCCTCATTTTTATTATTCAGTCATATCATTTTCGAGGATTTCGTCTCCCCAAAGCCATTCAGGATAAGGTATTAAGCCTGAAAAGCCATGTCTTTCAAAAAAATTTCTTCCATACCCAGTTCAGATCTGCTGACTGGGGCATTTTCAAAATTTGGAGTGTTATCTTTGCCACTAAGCTTGGCTTTCAACCAGCTTAGTAGCAAAGAGGGGCATCTATAAACACCCCAAATTTTTCAAAAACTTATAAATATTTCCTTTTTGCCCCTGATTTCATTTTCTGAGCAATTGAGTCACTTTTAAAATTCAAGTTCATTTCTCAAGATTTACTGAAATTAAATTCATTTTATATATCTGACTTGATTTTGGATCCGGATCCGTTGTCAAGATCCAAATCTGAGTCTCGTTGTCCAACTTTTAAATTAAAATTACAAAAAATACCAAAAATAATTTTTAAATAGCTCAGACAGTCCATCCGACATCCGTTTGGATCCATCACGTTGTATTTCTCGATTCGAGTTTCGAAACTCGAACATTTTCTCAAAACATGGATCCAAACCCATTTTCTAAAGAAATTTCCCCAAAATAGCCTTGAATTCTCAGAAAAACACTCTTTTATAAATATTTCTCAAAAAATTTATAAATTGGTTTTAAATCCCTTGTTTTTCTTAGTTTCATTTCAAAAATACCAAAATGCAAAATGCAAAGAAAAATAATATATATATATATATATATATATATATATATATATATATATATATATCTAACAAAATTCGGTTTTGTTTTTAAACCTCTTTCTGAAAAATACCTTTTTTCTAAAAACCTCTTTTGAAAATCACTTTAAAACCACTTTTTAGAAAAACTTTTAAAAGAAGCCTTTCTTTCAAAAAAATTTGAAAGCATCATGGACCCGATCTGATACTTTTCTAATGGTCTCTCCCTATAAAGAGAGACCATGGGGAAGACTTCAAGGAGCGCATTTCACCTCACCACCTCCGACTCCCCTTCTTCCCCTCTTCTACTGTCCTTCCCCAATTAGCAAGGAGGATCGACTTCCCCCCCCCCCCTGTGAAGTTACAGGAAGTCGATCGACCTCCCTCTTCCTGAAATTCATCTGCAACCTATTGCTGGAACGTGAATCATTTTCTTTTCTGCCATAGTTCATTTGTCTCTTCACCTATAACTTCATCTGATATAGCCTACCATTCCCCTGTATCTGGTAAGTTCTTTTGATCTTTCTGTTTTACATATTCAATTTATATTTTAAATCCCAATACACATTTAATGCTCAGTTTTTAGCACAATGCTCTGTTTATTATGAAATCAATCAAGAGATTGTTGAGAAAGTGTTGGGTTTGCTGACATTCATAGTAAGATCCACTCAGACCCCTCCCATCTGAAAAGTTTCTTCATACAGGTTTGTAAAAAAGGAAAAAAATAATAACGAGACTCAGTGTTTTGATGCTCTAAAGAGCCTGTACAATGCTGAAAGGAGAGGAAAGAGACAGGTCTTGATCAAAATTTACTAAAAAAAAAATTTATCTTGAGAATACAAAAGCATGGTTACATTGGAAAAATTTGAAGGTGTTGAGGACAATAAAGCAAACAAGCTGATTGCGGGAGAGAATAAAACACCGGACAAGCGTGGAGTGATCAACTTTAGGTCTTTGATAATGCAGAAACATGGTTCATTCATTTGCATCACGTTAATAGCATTGATCATCGGAAGCATTGTCCACTCGTTTATAACAGCATAACCCAAATGGTTTTGCATCTGTTATCCCCCCCCCCCTTATCACTTTCACCCATTAGCAAACTATGCTAATTTGTCTTCACTCATCTTCCAAACACCTTACACACACACTCAATATATGTTCACATATATTCCCCTCTATGTTCAGCACTCCCCTGTATGTACCAACAACACACTATGTTCACCTACACTTTCATCTTACAACCCTACTCATCTGTGTTATTGTCTTTGCATATCTCTGCACTTAACACCCTGCAAAACGCACTATTCACTTCCACCACCTATCACTTCTCTACTATGTTGTATGTCACCATCTTCAACAGCATTTACACTGTTATGTTTTCACTTGTTGCAGTGTCTTTTACTGTTGTAAATCTCTGTCATATTTTTTTTTATTATTATTATTTATAACCTTCATTTCCTCCATTCATCACAGCAGCACTTGCTACTACCACAACTTCACAAGGCACTCAGCTGCTGTATTTTCCAACAAACACCATCCCACTGGTGTTATTATTTCAGCTGCGCCCACCGTGATACGGTGAGATCTTCACCTAATCATCTACAATACCCTCTTCACTATCCTGCAGCAATGTCATCAATACAACCTCACCTGTATTTCCTGCTCCAACAATCACCCTCTGTTGCCTCTTTCAGTACTTTTTATCATTAGCAGCCACCTCCACATCTTCACGCACCATCCACTGTTGAAGCCCATCTGTAATATCATTGCCCCATCTGTAATACAGGCACATAGCACCTACTGTAAGCACAGCCAACCCTTCACCTCACGTCCATACCTTTCACAGCACAAACCTCCATTTATGCTTTCCCTGTGCTTTAGCTTACAGTGCAGTTTGCACCTTCCCACATTGCCATCATTTCAATGGCCCAGCACAAACCTTTACCAATTGCCTTGGTCTTGGTGCCACATCTTGTATCCAGTACAGCAGATATTAGCTGCGTAGCTGCTTCCCTAATCATTCCATCTCCATCCCCTCTGATTTGCCCAACTTATCGCCTTCATCATGCCTCTATAGTAAGCCTCCTGCACAACTTCACTGTATTTTAGTCTCATACCCCAGCTATTATTCAACATTATGCACATTTTTAGCATCTATAGCAACATTGTCCAGTATACAACGTTTAGCACCCACCCACTGCCTTCATACTGTGGCACCTCCATTCACTCCCTCATAATCACACTTCTACATAACCATCCTGCTACCTATCTGCAACTCTCTTTACTGCCATATGCCCTCTTCAGCATATACATGTTTCTATTCCCCTGTCGCTGTTATCATCGCAAAATTTTACTTTTGCAAGTCAAACTGACCTTTAAAAAAGATTTTGAAAATAACTCGCCTCCGTTTTAAAATGCGGGATAATTCCGAAGAATGGGACTCGCCTGTCGGTATGAGGTCCAACCGTTCCTGGCGCCTTTACCAGGGGTAATTGAACCAAGGATCAATTGTATGCTTAACTTTGCTCAACTTGTCTAAATCATATTCTATTTCCTAAATGCACAAAGAATCAGGCATGTGCTATGAATTTCTAAAAATGTAGTTTGAAAACATGATGTTTGCTTTGAGATTTGAAATACTTGGAGAATTCTTGGAAAAGATAACACTTGGAAAATCATGAACTTAGTGAGAGAATATTTTTGAGGAAAGTGAAAATCAATTCTGAGAAATTTGGAATAACTTTGGAAAAACTTGATTTCTCTGAATTCAAACTTTGAAATATAACTTGAAAATCAGAATTTTGAACTTGAGAAACACTTGAAATATCCTTTGAAATCTCAATGTTTTTGAGAAAATCGATTTCTATATTAAACTTAGAAAATTTTGAGAAAATCGATTTCTCTGAATTGAAATTGGAATTTGCAAATGAATGAACTGAATGAATATGGATTTGAAAGTCTTGATTTTGAGGAATTGAGAAAATCCTTTTTGTATTTTTGAGAAATGCAGTGCATTTTGAAGTTAGCCTAAGAGTGTAGGCTGAATGTGGCTAATACTAAGATTACAAATCTGGGTATCATTCGTATTCTGACTATGGCCATAAATACAAATTCCACCAAGTTTGTCAACTCCATAAGAGCTAGTGCACATGCCATTTGTGTAGACCATAGTGGATTTGAAATATGTGCATGAATGACAAGCATAAAAGTTATATATCAAAGTTCAAAACTATATGCAATGCATCCTATTCTATGCAGAAATTGAAATTCTTATTCCAAATTTAATTACAATTTACATCACTAATCAAATTTAAATACAGGAAAATAAAGTCTTCAATATCCCTGCAAAACTAGAAAACTTGTTAGTGAAGATAAGTTGGCTTTTCTAGGTTTATCCAACAATATCTGGAAATTGCTAGATTTTGCTAGATATAAGCCTTTTTCCATGATTTCCTGATATAAACTTAATAAAATATGAAATAAAACTAAACAAATAATAAAGATGAGATTTGAAAATTCGAAATTGGGGTCAAAATAACCAAAATACCCCTGATAGTAAGACTATGGCCTTGAAACCAGGGTTTTCAGAAAGATATTTTGTAAAATACAACTTTTGAAATTCAAATAAGGATAAATTAAACCAAATATGATATGACATGATTAAAAACATAAACATTAGGGTTTAGAATTTCGAAATTGATGTCAAATAACCAAATTACCCCTGATAGCAAGACTATAGCCTTGAAATCAGGGTTTTCTAAAATAGATTTTGGTAAGAACTTTGGATTTATGATGGAAATAAACATAAAATCAAACATGAAACATCCTAATATGATTCTAAACATAAACAAACCCTAAAAACATGAACTTATACACGAAAATCAAGAAATATCATGAAAATCATGATTTTGGTAGTGTTTTTGGATCTTTCAGGTACCCTGTTTTGCAATTTGATCTATTCAAGCATCAAATGAATTCCAAAATTGATAAAAATCGACACCTGTACTTATTATAACCTTAAAATCAGATTAGAATCATAAAAATATATTTTTGACATTACTTCAATTCAAAAATTTCATTAAAACCCTAAAATAGTCTATTTTCACCCATGTTCACAGATCAGTTCCAATGTTAGACCCAAATCAGGGGTCAATCCACTATAAAAATTTCTAAAATTTTACAGAGGTAAACTAGACAAAAACACAGAGATTTCCCAATTTACAGATCAGAAAAATCATCTCCAATGAGGGAGATATTGTTCCGGCAATCCGGACTTAAATATAATGAATCTAAAGTAGGTTAAAACAGGTACTTCTGATTGAAAATACAAAAACAAATAGCAGAGTTCATAAAAAATTCTTGAAATTTAGGAAGTGAATAGTAGACATAAAAAAAAATACAACACTTTTTTTACAGATCATGAATCGGATCTACGGTCTGAGATCTATGATCAACACAAGTCAGATTAGGGTTTTGGTAAACCCTAACGAGTTTTAAATCTCAAATCTGATTCTCTGACAGAGTAAAAATAATATATAGAGGCCAAAAATTACCAAAATTTCACAGTAAATAGTTCTCATCAACATAAAGCTACTGCATTTTACGGATCTTGAATCGGATACCGGATAAGGAAAATAACACAACTACAAGTTACCTATAAATTTCAATATTGATTCTAAATGATTGAAAATCACGGTTTAATCTTCTTCTTTTTTGACAGGGTTTCCGAATCCCAAAACATTCGAAATTTTTACAATAGTTTACTGACATACCCATGTATCACATATTAAAAAATCAGAAATTCACAGTGAGTACTTCAATACGAAATAACATACTCTTTACTGATCTAAGCTTAAAACACACAAAAATTTAATAAAACCTAATAAAACATGCATTAATCAATGAAAACAATAAAGAAAATACTTAAACAGTAAAATAAAATTAATCTCTATGCTGGGAAACGTGTAATAAACATGAATAAGTAAAGAAATAAATAAAACACAGGGAATCCATGGCTGGAATTGCTTTTACCATTAAAACTATGGATTTAATCCATATAATCGGATAAATCTCATGTTTTCTTGGTTAAGAATATAAAAAATAATGCAATAATCAATTCTAATGGATTAGAATCATAGAAAACAGCATGGAACAGGGTTAGATCATCTTCTTGAATTGAACTTGAGGTTCTTTAGGTTGAATCCATGGTTAAATCCATGAAAGAGGAGTTTCCATGTTGAAATCTATTGAAAAATCATAAAAAACCAATAAAAAATAATAAAATAATATTAAATAACTCACCTTGGGGCTGCAGCTGCAATGGAGGAAGGTGGAGGTGCTGCATAGGAGAGAGAAGCCATGAAAATTTGAGAGAGAAAAGAGCTCCCTTTGACCCCTTTTAGGTCCCCTATTTATAGATTTTTTTTTTTGGATTTGTTTAGGAAGAGTTTTGATTTTTTTGGACTCTTTTTAATTGTTTTTGATAAACCACATGGGGAGGACGATTTTTTTGGAGAATTCTAACCTAAATAGACTCTAATTAATCCCTAATTAACACCTAATTAAACCCTAGAAATTCCAAATGTGGCACCACCTAGTATGGACCCACATTTGGTTTTTAAAACTTGAATTTAAAACCTTTAAAAACCAATGGTTAAAAACTTAAATAAAATAGATTTTTAAAATTGATTTTGACTCACCTAGACATCTAACCTAGGTAGGACATTGACTAATTCTAGTCTAACCCTGACTTTTACAAATGTGGCGCCACCTTGAGTGGGCCTTACTTGAATTTTCAAAAACAATTTTAAAGCTTGAAATTGAGAGAATTTTAAAAAGATTTTCAAAAGTAAACTTGAAATCAAAAGTTTTGAAATGGAATAAAGTTCCAACTGGGTCAGAACTCCTCTGAATATGGCGCCAACTGAGTGGACCCCACATCAGAGTTTTGAAAATTTGAAATAAATACTGAAAATGGCTTTGAAAAGGGGTTAAAATCAATAGTTGAAATTCAAAGTTTTGAAAGTAGAGTCTCAAGTGAACTGGAACTCCGGGTTAGAGTCCTGGATTTTTAGGACTCTGTGATTTTGGTTTTTAAAAGCCAAATGAAGGAGTTTTTGAAAAGATTTCATTGAAAATGGTGAAACAAGTCAGAAAATACAGTAAGGGTTAGACTCCTAACTCAATTAGAACTTTGAAATAGAGTCCTGAATTAACTGGACTCTACAAAATGACCTAATTTTTGAAAAACAAATGAAAATAAATGAAAAATAGAAGTAAAAACAGACTCTAGAACAGACTCCTGACTGGATTAGGACTCTGGGACAGAGTCTTGATCGGACTGAAACTCTAGATTTTTTTTTGGTACTTTCTGAAAAACAGATGAAAGAACTTGTGAAAGCAGTGAAAGCAATAACAAATATTGAAATAAAACAGAGTTCTGATTCAACTGAGACTCTGGGAACAGAGTCCTAATTGAACTAGGACTCTCCAATTTTTGGATTTTCTGAGAAAACAAATGAGAGGATTTTGGAAAACAAGTGAAAACAGGATGAAATTGAAATTTTGGTTCAGAGTCCTGATCTAATTAGGACTCTGAGAAAGAGTCCTGATTCAATCAGAACTCTAAGAATTTTGGTTTTTCTGGTAAGCAAATAATGAATTTTAAGCAAAGCTTTTGAAAACCAGTGAAAATGAACTTTGGATAGAGTCCTGATTTGATCAGGACTCAGGGCTAAAACCTTAGAATTTTAAAATTCTTTGATAAAAGTATAATAGTTTTGGTAGATGGAAAGATTTTTGAAAGATTCTCTCAAAATTGAAATCAAGATCGGACTCTCTGAACAGAGTCTTGTTTTGACTAAAACTCTGAGTTTTTGACTCATTTTGAAAGATTTGGTTAAAAATAGGTAAAAATAGTGACAAAAGACAGAGTCCTAGTCCGACTGGAGCTATGAAGAAGAGTCCTAATCCGACTGGGATTCTTGAAGAGGAGTCCTAATCCAATTAGAACTCTAGGATTTTGGCCAAAACGGTAGATTTTAAAAGGTTTTCTCCAAAACAGGTAGAAAAGGTAGTAAAAAGTAGAGTTCTGATCCGACTGGACTCTGGAAAAAGAATCCTAATCCAACTAGGACTCTGAAATTTTTAGAGATTTTTGACAAGTAAAGGAATCCAGAAGTGACACCACCTAAATGGGTCTCATCTGAGAATTGAAATCGGTTGAAAATTGAGTTTAAAACAAATCCAGATTGTTTTCTGAGAAAACATTTCAAAATATAAGGTCCTCGAGGTTGGCAAATGACAAAATGCTGATTAAAAACCCAGGTTTTAAAATTGATTTTGAAAGAAAAGTTTTAAAACCCGAATCTGGATTAAATATTTTGAAAACAGGAGTGTTGGATCTCGAAAATGAGATGTAATGACATGCAATGCAATGAAATGGTATGCCGAATGCATGCAATGATATGCAATGACACATGAAATATATAAACACTGGATGAGGGTGAAAATTTGGGGTGTTTACAGATGCCCCTCTTTGCTACTAAGCCGGTTGTAAGCCAAGCTTAGTGGCAAAGAAAACACACCAAATTTGGACTATATATATAAAAAAATGCCCCAGTTAGGAGAATCTAACTGGGTGTGAAGGAATTAATTCAGATGATGATGGTAGATACGGAATGGAGAACAAAGAAGAAGATTCACCTCATCGAAATAAGGCTCAGGCTTAGCCCTTAACCTGGATGGGGCGGGAAATGAAATACCTCATCAGAATGAGGCTCAGATTTAACCCCTTGACCTGATCGGGAAATGAAATACCTCATCAAATGAGGCCCAGGTTTATACCCTTAACCTGATCGGGAATAGAAATGGTAAGTTGGATGACAAATAAGATGACTTTCTTGAAAAGGAATAAGGCAACTCTTTTGACAACGCGAAAGATGAATAAGGCGATCCAAAAGAGCAGGGCGATTCTTTCAACAACGCAAAAGATGAATAAGGTGATGGAAGGCAATTCTTTTGACAATGCGAAAGCTAAATAAGGCTATCCTTTCGGAGAAAAGGCTAATCTTTTAACAACGCGAAAGATGAATAAGGTGATCCATAGGAACAAGGTGATTCTTTTGACAACGCGAAAGATGAATAAGGTGATCCATAGGAACAAGGCGATTCTTTCGACAACGCGAAAGATGAATAAGGTGATCCATAGGAACAAGCGATTCTTTCGACAACACGAAAGATGAATAATGTGATCCATAAAAACAAGGCGATTCTTTCGACAACGCGAAAGATGAATAAGGTGATCCATAGGAACAAGGCGATTCTTTCAACAACGCGAAAGATGAATAAGGTGATCCAAAGGAACAAGGTGATTCTTTCGACAACGCGAAAGATGAATAAGGTGATCCAAAGGAACAAGGCGATTCTTTCGACAACGCGAAAGATGAATAAGGTGATCCATTGGAACAAGGTGATTCTTTCGACAACGCGAAAGATGAATAAGGTGATCCATAGGAACAAGGCGATTCTTTCGACAACGCGAAAGATGAATAAGGTGATCCAAAGGAACAAGGTGATTCTTTCGACAACGCGAAAGATGAATAAGGTGATCCAAAGGAACAAGGCGATTCTTTCGACAACGCGAAAGCTGAATAAAGTTATCCTTTTGGAGAGAAGGCTAATCTTTCAACAACGCGAAAGACGATAAAGGCTATCCTTTTGGAGAGAAGGCTAATCTTTCAACAACGCGAATGATGATAAAGGTTACTCTCTCAAGGAGGCAAAAGGTGATGTCAGAATGTGTCAAGATGGGCATTGAGCTCTTCACTTCATGTCAAGATAGTAAGAAAATATTGCCAAAATGTTAAAAATTGTTTGTTGATTCAAAATACTAAACAATGATGTATATCGGTACAAAAATATTTTCTCTTTTCTACCCAAAGTATTACCTCCAATTGGGCTAACTCCGTAGAATCAAGATTCAAATTCAAATTGATTACAATTGGCTTTCTTTCAAAGAAGCTATTAATTTCCTTGATAGGGACGGAAAAGAAAGTATTTTTGATATTGCCAGAGCTATTGGTGAAAGAATATTGATAAAAGAATTTCACAAAATTAAAGAAGATTCTTGATAGATTCGGCAGTCTGATATCCTGAGATTCTTTTCTCATGATGATCTTTCTGCACTCTCTTTTTGACAGAATTGGAGCTTTCTTGGGTATTCGGGGATTACATCATCCTTCATTTTGGAGATGTCCTGACTTTTCTCTCTTTCTCTTTTTTTTTTGGAAGGGTACGTCACAAACTCCTTTATCTCAGAGATGTTTCGATCCTTCTTTTCTCTCAGGGATTATATTGACGATTATTGGCTCTTTGGTTGAAAATCTCTTGATGATAGCAGAAATTAAATATCTTTTAGGGTTTGTCGGGAGGCTCATCGCATTTGCCTTCATCTCGACAGTGCTTTGGACTTTCCCTGGAAGGATCCGTCACAAACTCTGGCATCTTGGAGATGATTCAAATCTTCTTTGGCCCCGGGGGTCTAACTCGCATAATTCGTCTTCATCTTGACGACAATTGAGAGATCCCTTTTGCAAATATTTAATTGCAGCTTAGGTGATTGAGGAGATATGGAGATTGAGTAGATTTTTCTGTATCACCCAGGATATTTCGATTGCTTTATTTTCCAAGAATGATCTTTAAAAGTGTGTCATTGACTGCGGTCAATATCAATCACTTATGGCTTTGCAACAACATTGAATTTTCTTTGTTGGCCATATCGCGGATTTATTCTTCATCCTTTTGGTTGGCCAATAGAAAGATTTTGAATTTTGAATCCTTCTTCGCAAAAGCTTTGTCCTTTTGGAAGTAATACTGAAGGTAATTTTGAGGTAATTCTTTTATGCAATAAAGGTTTTGAAATCAACAAATATTTAATGACAAATTGGCAAAATATTCTTGGAATCTTTGGTGAAAGAAATTGCTTGATATCCGAGTTGACACATCAGTGGGATTCTGGATGAAGGTCCAACACGAACCTAAACTCTAAAGGTAAATCCAATACGAAATTGGAATTCTAAAAGTAAGTCTTAGCACAGTGCTGGATTTTGAAGGTAAGTCCAACTCAGAAGTTGGTTTTGAAAGAACGACCAAGTCAAAACTCAGATCCTGTAAGGAAAACTGGAAAGTTCGAGTCGTAACCCGAGTCTTCAAAGGAGAACTAGAAAGTTTGGTTTTGAAGGAAAGAAAATTTTGAGTCTAAACTCAAATCTTCGAAAGAAAAAACTAGACCCATTTGGATTTAAAGGAAAAGAAATTCAAGTCGGAACTCGAACCCTAAAGGAAAACTTTATCCAATTTGGATTTAAGGAAAAGAAATTCGAGTCGGAACCTGAATCCTAAAGGAAAAACTTGGAAAGTTCAAAAGGAACGGAAATTCGAGTCGGAACTCAAACCCTAAAGGAAAAACTTAGACCAATTTGGTTTTAAGGAAAAGAAATTCGAGTCGAAACTCGAATCCTAATGGAAAACTAGATCAATTTGGAAGGAAAAGAAATTTGAGTCGGAACTCGGATTTTCTAGACCAATTTGCAGGATAGTTTGAGTAGAAGTTTAAACTTTTAAACTAGGTAAATTGGATTTGGAAGAAGATTCAAGTCGGAACTCGGATCTTCTAGACCAATTCTAGAATCTGGAGGAAAGAAATTGGACGAATTGGATTTGGAAGAAAATTCGAGTCGAAACTTGGATTTTCTAGACCAATTCTGAATTGGATTTGGGAGAAAATTCGAGTCGAAACTCGGATCTTCTAGACCAATTCAAGACATTTGAAGGAAAGAAAATTAGATGAATTGGATTTGGAAGAAAATTTGAGTCAGAACTTCGATTTTCTAGACCAATTCTGAATTGGATTTGAAAGAAAATTCGAGTCGGAACTTGGATCTTCTAGACCAATTCTAGAGTCTGGATAAAAGAAAATTAGATGAACTGGATTTGGACGAAAATTCGAGTCGGAACTCAAATTGTCTAGACCAATTCTGAATTGGATTTGGAAAAAGATTCGAATCGGAACTCGAATCTTCTAGACCAGCATGGATTAGGTTCGAAAACATTAACCAGTAAAACCAGATTTAGAAAGTTTGACCAATAAAAATTGGATTTTGAAAGTCCGACCAATAACAATTGGATTTTGAAAGATGTACCAGTGTGAATACGGGGTTTTGGAAATGAACCAGTACAAGTACTGGATTTTGATATCTGGGAGGTGATTCCTGACGATCAAAGTAGTCCCATACGACATCTTCCTCCTGAAGGTTATCGATCAAGAATCGGTATCGAGCAACTGGAAGAAGCTTTTCACCATTGTATCTGAATGAGCTGGCTCAGGCTGGCACATGCCGGAGGAACCAAGATTGCAATGCATAGGTGCACCCTTCGACTAGAATTGATTCTTCGAGTGTGAAACGGGTTAACCCTTGGTACAGAAAAGTGAGTGCGGCCATGGCTATAGAGAGGCAGCTGGTCTGTCGACTTCTCCACCTTCGCAGAAGTTGAACTATCCTGATATCCATGTAATTCCGTCCATCTGGAAAAAGAGCTAATCCCATAGTACATAAGACCATCGCATGTTGGATTCTCTCTCGAGATGTTCGAGATAAGGAACTGAGTTCCACAAATGCCCCATACTGTCTGTAGATTTCGAGCAGGTTCACATACTCATTTTCATTCTCCTCGATCAATGGCCAAGACTTGCGTCCTGTCATGCGAGCTAAAGCGTCTCGAGAATCCAGACCCTTGACATTTATCAAAAATTGATTCTCCAGTGGATCTGCAGGCTGACCAGCTGGTTTAGGTAATCCCATAATCTCTGAGAATTCGTCCATCAACAAAGTCATTTCCCCCCATGGGAACCAGAAGGTACTAGTGCTCGGGTTCCACTGCTCTGCCAGTGCGCGGATCAAATTTTCGTTGATTGTCTGCTTTCCCAATGCGGATGCCAGTTTTAATCCATAATCGTCCAAATGGTCCGGAAACATACAAGAGAAGTTCTTGAGCCATAAATAATACCACCGAGGAATGAAGGATCCGGTGCTGAGGACTCGATGTTCAGGAAGACCTTGTCACACCTCGTAGGAGATGTGATCCTCAGAAAAGACTGAATCAAGTTGACTGGATGCCATCAGGACTGGAAATCATGGAAAATTTGGAATAAGACTCAGGAAAATACATGATTTTGAAAAAGATGCAGGCAGGATAAAAATGAAGCAGGAAATTCGAGATTCAGAAGAACGAAAGGATGGAAAATCACCTGGAGTTTTGAGGAAAATAAAAGAGAATTTGAAAAATCGTCCAGGGTTTGAATAAAATAGGAATTTTAGATAGTATATGGAAACAGATGGAAAAATTGGAGATTTTTTAAAATCGTCCAGTATTTTAGAAAACTTATGGGAAAATGTAATAAAAGAAACTGACATTCAATCACATCATGTACAAACAAGTATGCACATACAACATTCCCTAAAAGCTGACTCTAGATGCACCAGTTTTGAAATAGCTGTAGGACCTTAATCCTAACTCTAAGGTTCAGATCAACTGTGTCCAATCATGCTATGCTGATATACTTAGGCCGAGGCTTAATGTACGTGGCATAAAATCAATTTCTCTGGTTCTAGGTTCAAGTTTTCCAACATCCTTGAGCGCCTGCCGATATACGTTGGACTATGGCCCTTGGTACGTGGCAGGGGGGTTTTCACCCAAATAGGTGGCCCAGTTGTGAGGCTTTGTCCCGAACTATGGTTCTGGAAGAAAGCCCAGCAACGTAAAGACCGGGTAAAGATAGGTGGGGTGGTTTTTGAAAACATGAGCACATGCAAGCAAACAGATGGCTCTAAGTCCTGAAGAGATAGAATTTTGAAATATTTGAAGAAGCAAACATTGTTTTCATACAATTCCTAGATTAAGGAGTGTTGTATTAGACCTAAGTCTATGTGAGCATGAATAATTCTCCTTAATATGGTCCTACCAAACCATGCCTAGTCTACATGCAATTCATGTCAGTTGGGTTCAAGTCTAGGCTCCTAGGTTCACATGATATCATGAAATAAAAGCTGACATTCCATGGAACACGATTTTGACAATTTAAACTAAGTTAAGCACACAATTGATCAGGCGAAGACAGGTCCCATCACAGTCGCCAAACCTGTTATCATCTCAAAATTTTTACTTTTGCAAGTCAAACTGACCTTTGAAAAAAAATTTGAAAATAACTCGCCTCCGTTTTAAAATGCGGGATAATTCCGAAGAATGGGACTCGCCTGTCGGTACGAGGTTCAACCGTTCCTGGCGCCTTTACCAGGGGTAATTGAACCAAAGATCAATTGTATGCTTAACTTTGCTCAACTTGTCTAAATCATATTCTATTTCCTAAATGCACAAAGAATCAGGCATGTGCTATGAATTTCTGAAAATGCAGGTTTGAAAACATGATGTTTGCTTTGAGATTTGAAATACTTGGAGAATTCTTGGAAAAGATAACACTTGGAAAATCATGAACTTAGTGAGAGAATATTTTTGAGAAAAGTGAAAATCGATTTCTGAAGAATTCAAGTGTTTTATGAAAATCGATTCTGAGAAATTTGGAATAACTTTGGAAAAACTTGATTTCTCTGAATTCAAACTTTGAAATATAACTTGAAAATCAGGATTTTGAACTTGAGAAACACTTGAAATATCCTTTGAAATCTCAATGTTTTTGAGAAAATTGATTTCTATATTAAACTTAGAAAATTTTGAGAAAATTGATTTCTCTGAATTGAAATTGGAATTTGCAAATGAATGAACTGAATGAATATGGATTTGAAAGTCTTGATTTTGAGGAATTGAGAAAATCCTTTTTGTATTTTTGAGAAATGCAGTGCATTTTGAAGTTAGCCTAAGAGTGTAGGCTGAATGTGGCTAATACTAAGATTACAAATCTGGGTATCATTCGTATTCTGACTATGGCCATAAATACAAATTCCACCAAGTTTGTCAACTCCAAAAGAGCTAGTGCACGTGCCATTCGTGTAGATCATAGTGGATTTGAAATATGTGCATGAATGACAAGCATAAAAGTTATATATCAAAGTTCAAAACTATATGCAATGCATCCTATTCTATGCAGAAATTGAAATTCTTATTCCAAATTTAATTACAATTTACATCACTAATCAAATCTAAATATAGGAAAATAAAGTCTTCAATGTCCTTGCAAAACTAGAAAACTTGTTAGTGAAGATATGTTGGCTTTTCTAGGTTTATCCAGCAATATCTAGAAATTGCTGGATTTTGCTAGATATAAGCCTTTTTCCATGATTCCCTGATATAAACTTAATAAAATATGAAATAAAACTAAACAAATAATAAAGATGAGATTTGAAATTTCGAAATTGGGGTCAAAATGACCAAAATATCCCTGATAGCAAGACTATGGCCTTGAAACCAGGGTTTTCAGAAAGATATTTTGTAAAATACAACTTTTGAAATTCAAATAAGGATAAATTAAACCAAATATGATATGACATGATTAAAAACATATAAATTAGGGTTTAGAATTTCGAAATTGAGGTCAAATGACCAAATTACCCCTCATAGCAAGACTATGGCCTTGAAATCAGGGTTTTCTGAAATAGATTTTGGTAAAAACTTGGGATTTATAATGGAAATAAACATAAAATAAAACATGAAACATCCTAATATGATTCTAAACATAAACAAATCCTAAAAACATGAACTTATACACGAAAATCAAGAAATATCATGAAAATCATGATTTTGGCAGTGTTTTTGGATCTTTCAGGTACCCTGTTTTGCAATTTGATCTATTCAAGCATCAAATGAATTCCAAATTTGATAAAAATCAACACCTGTACTTATTATAACCCTAAAATTAGATTGTAATCATAAAAATATATTTTTGACATTATTTTAATTCAAACATTTCATTAAAACCCTAAAATAGTCTATTTTCACCCATGTTCACAAATCAGTTTGATTGTTAGACCTGAAACAGGGGTCAATTCACCATGAAAATTTCTAAAATTTTACAGAGGTAAACTAGACAAAACAACAGAGATTTCCCAATTTACAGATCGGAAAAATCATCTTCAATGAGGGAGATATCGTTCCGGCAATCCGGACTTAAATATGACGAATCTAAAGTAGGTTAAAACAGGTACTTCCGATTGAAAATACAGAAACAAATAGCAGAGTCCATCAAACATTCTTGAAATTTCGGCAGTGAATAGTAGACAGAAAAATAATAAAACTCCTTTTTTACAAATCATGAATTGGATCTACGGTCTGAGATCTATGATCAACACAAGTCAGAATAGGGTTTTGGTAAACCCTAACGAGTTTTAAATCTCAAATATGATTCTCTGACAGAGTAAAAATACTCAACAGAGGCCAAAAATTACCAAAATTTCACAGTAAATAGTTCTCATCAACATGAAGCCACTGCACTTTACGGATCGCGAATCGAATATCAGATGAGGAAAATAACACAACTACAAATTACCTATGAATTTCAATATTGATTCTAAACGATTGAAAATCACGGTTTAATCTTTTATTTTTTTGACAGGGCGGGTTCCCGAATCCCAAAACATCCGAAATTTTTACGGTAGTTCACTGACATACCCATGTATCACATATTAAAAAATCAAAAATTTACAGTGAGTAGTTCAATACGAAATAACATACTCTTTACTGATCTAAGCTTAAAACACACAGAAATTTAACAAAACCTAATAAAACATGCATTAATCAATGAAAACAATAAAGAAAATACTTAAACAGTAAAATAAAATTATTCTCTATGCTTGGAAATGTGTAATAAACATGAATAAGTAAAAAAAAAAATAAAACACAGGAAATCTATGGCTGGAATTGCTTTTACCATTGAAACCATGGATTTAATCCATTTAATCGGATAAATCTCATGTTTTCTTGGTTAAGAATATAAAAAATAATGCAATAATCAATTCTAATGGATTAGAATCATGAAAAACAGTATGGAACAGGGTTAGATCATCTTCTTGAATTGAACTTGAGGTTCTTGAGGTTGAATCCATGGTTAAATCCATGAAAGGGGAGTTTCCATGGTGAAATCTATTGAAAAATCATAAAAAACCAATAAAAAATAATAAAATAATATTAAATAACTCACCTTGGGGCTGAAGCTGCAATGGAGGAAGGTGGAGGTGCTGGAGAAGAGAGAGAAGCCACCAAAATTTGAGAGAGAAAAGAGCTCCCTTTGACCCCCTTTAGGTCCCCTATTTATAGATTTTTTTTTTTTTTGGATTTGTTTAGGAAGAGTTTTGATTTTTTTGGACTCTTTTTAATTATTTTTGATAAACCACATGAGGAGGACGATTTTTGTGGAGAATTTTAACCTAAATGGACTCTAATTAATCCATAATTAACACCTAATTAAACCCTAGAAAGTCCAAATATGGCACCACCTAGTAAGGACCCACATTTGGTTTTTAAAACTTGAATTTAAAACCTTTAAAAATCAATGGTTTAAAACTTAAATAAAATGGATTTTTAAAATTGATTTTGACTCACCTAGACATCTAACCTAGGTAGGACATTGACTAATCCTAGTCTAACCCTGACTTTTACAAATGTGGCGCCACCTTGAGTGGGCCCCACTTGAATTTTCAAAAACAATTTTAAAGCTTGAAATTGAGAGAATTTTCAAAAGATTTTCAAAAGTAAACTTGAAATCAAAAGTTTTGAAATAGAATAGAGTTCCAACTGGGTCAGAACTTCTCTGGATATGGTGCCAACTGAGTGGACCCCACATCAGAGTTTTGAAAATTTGAAATAAATACTGAAAATGGCTTTGAAAAGGGGTTAAAATCAATAGTTGAAATTCAAAGTTTTGAAAGTAGAGTCTCAAGCGAACTGGAACTCCGGGTTAGAGTCCTGGATTTTTAGGACTCTGTGATTTTGGTTTTTAAAAGCCAAATGAAGGAGTTTTTGAAAAGATTTCATCGAAAATGGTGAAACAAGTCAGAAAATACAGTCAGGGTTAAACTCCTAACTCAATCAGAACTCTGAAATAGAGTTCTGAATTAACTGGACTCTACAAAATGACCTAATTTTTGAAAAACAAATGAAAATAAATGAAAATAGAAGTAAAAATAGACTCTAGAACAGACTCCTGACTGGATTAGGACTCTAGGACTGAGTCTTGATCGGACTGAAACTTTAGATTTTTTTTTGGTATTTTCTGAAAAACAAATGAAAGAACTTGTGAAAACTGTGAAAGCAATAACAAATATTGAAATAAAATAGAATTCTGATTCAACTGAGACTCTGGGGACAGAGTCCTAATTGAACTAGGACTCTCCAATTTTTGGATTTTCTGAGAAAACAAATGAGAGGATTTTGGAAAACAAGTGAAAACAGGATGAAATTGAAGTTTTGGTTCAGAGTCCTTATCTAATTAGGACTCTGAGAAAGAGTCTTGATTCAATCAGAACTCTAAGAATTTTGATTTTTCTGGTAAGCAAATGATGAATTTTAAGCAAATCTTTTGAAAACCAGTGAAAATGAACTTTGGATAGAGTCCTGATTCGATCAGGACTCTGAGGTAGAGTCCTGATTTGATCAGGACTCTGGGCTAAAACCTCAGAATTTTGAAATTCTTTGATAAAAGTATAATAGTTTTGGTAGATGGAAAGATTTTTGAAAGATTCTCTCAAAATTGAAATCAGAATTAGAGTCCTGATCCAACTAGGACTCTCTGAACAGAGTCCTGTTTTGACTAAAACTCTGAGTTTTTGACTCATTTTGAAAGATTTGGTTAAAAACAGGTAAAAATAGTGACAAAAGACAGAGTCCTAGTCCAACTGGAGCTATAAAGAAGAGTCCTAATCCGACTGGGATTCTTGAAGAGGAGTCCTAATCCAACTAAGACTCTAGGATTTTGGCCAAAAAGGTAGATTTTAAAAGGTTTTATCCAAAACAGGTAGAAAAGGTAGTAAAAAGTAGAGTTCTGATCCTACTGGACTCTGAAAAAAGAATCCTGATCCAACTAGAACTCTGAAATTTTTGGAGATTTTTGACAAGTAAAGAAATTCAGAAGCGACACCATCTAAATGGGTCTCATCTGAGAATTGAAATCGGTTGAAAATTGAGTTTAAAACAAATCCAGATTGTTTTCTGAGAAAATATTTCAAAATAAAAGGTCCTGGGGGTTGGCAAATGACAGAATGCTGATTAAAAACCCAGATTTTAAAATTGATTTTGAAAGAAAAGTTTAAAAACCTGAATCTGGATTAAATATTTTGAAAACAGGAGTGTTGGATCTTGAAAATGAGACGTAATGACATGCAATGCAATGAAATGGTATGCCGAATACATGCAATGACACATGAAATATATAAACACTGGATGAGGGTGAAAATTTGGGATGTTTACAGTCGCCACCCACATTCTCCTACATTATCACAATGCCTTTGCTGATGCTCCATCTCTCCCACACTTAACTCCTACTCCACAATCCTGCCATATCACTCGTATATACCATATCATCTGCATATTTTCATCTTATCAGTTTACCACTGAAAAGTTTCACTCATTGTTGTCACTGCAGTTAACATCTCACCTTCATTACGTTTTCATATAGTACCTATTTCTATCTCATTCCATCACCTTCTTTACTTCACCATCACTCTCCACCTACAACAGCAGCCATTCCAACCATCCTCTGTATCACATCCTAGTTACCACTATTGTCACACATTGCTTATAGCAGCACCTCTTATCCACTGCCATTTGCAGCTTCCAACTTCCCGCTTCCACTCACCATCAGCATGTTATCCATGCCTCACCCTATCCGTTGTACCTATCAGTCCACCACATCCCCATTAGTTCTTGCTGCCATTCTCCGCACCTTGTTACCCAATTCAATACAGCACATATCTACTCTATGCTTGTATCTATAGCTGTATATATAGTCATAACATCTCCTTTCATCTATTGCACAGTAGCCTTACACTCTGCTGGACCTTCATATCCCAGCCCCATCATCGCTCACAGCACTCCAACAGCTGCCTTCACTACATGTTCTGCCATACAAACTCCACTCTTTATGCCACTGTTGTGCCACATAGCAGTAAAAACCCCTGCACACCAGCACTTACCTCACCAACACCTCCAGGTTTCCTGCAACATCCACATTCGCTGTTGCACCATTGTCACTCATACCCTTGTACATCCTACGATGCTTTTCATAGTTTTTGGTTCATATGTACTTAGCCCTCTCATTGGTATACACATTAGTCCCATTCGTACATTGTTGATTCTTGCTCTTCATCTTAAAAGCATTGTCATAAGTAGTTTTTAATAGTATAAACATGTCATTTCATGCATAATCTGGGCATCCTCATATATATATATATATATATATATATATATATATATATATATATATATATATATATATATATATATATATATATATATATATATATATATATATACTCTCAATAACCTACGTGTGGCATTTAGAGGTGGTGTAAATATTTTCTAATCAATTATATGTGTCTCATCATACAATATGATATCTTTGGCTAGATGCATCTTTGTGCTAACTCTGCTTTTGCAAGAATCACAGAAGGTTCAGACTTCTTTTCTAAGATTAGAGATTGTTGACATTTTCAAATTTCGAGGTCATAATGTGATGGATTCTAATGAGAAATCTATATCTTCTGTACTATATTAGAATGTATGAGCATATACATTTCTCTAGAATTGCTTGTTTTCATATCATTTTTCTCTTTATTCCAAAAAACTCACGAATGGGAACACGAATGGCACGTGCACCATTCTAATAAAAGATGATTAAATCCTAAGTTGATGATTACCATCAATGGCCATAGTCAGGATGTGAACAAAACTTAGGATTTTCATCTTTTATTGAATGACATTGGGTCCACACTGGATCTCTTTCTAAAAATCATCATATTTTTAAATATTTTCTTCTTTTATCAGAGTTTAACTTAAAATTAACTCAAAATATATATCAATGGCCATAGTCAGGATATATTGAGAGTTAATTTCATTCTAAACTCTATAAAAGCACCAAAATATGTTTTATTCTTCACCTGAATTTAAATGCGATTATTATATAATACATTCAATGACCATAGTCAGAAATGTATTATATCATTAATCTGATTTATATTCATTTAAAGAATAAAATATGATTTTCAAATTCAATTTCAAAATTATTTAAATTCATTCATCATTTAGGATAGAAGTGCATCATATTTTCAAAATTTCTTTTCAAAAACTCCAAGTGATTTTGAGTATCTTTTCTCAAATCAATTCTATTCTATAGATTCAAATTCAATTCTATCTCATTTTCAAGATTCAAAAATTCGATTTCAAAGTCCAATTTGATTTTGAAATTTCAAATTCATTTCAAAACTTCAAAAAATTCCAATATAAATCAAACTTCAAAGTTCAAATCAACTTTGAGATTTCAAATTCATTTTCAAAATTCAAAATCAAATCAATATCTCAAAACCAATTTCAAAGCTCAATTTAACTTTGAAATCTCTGATTCATATTCTGATTCCAAATTCAAGCTTCAAATTCAAAAGTCCAACTTGTCTTTGAAATTCATCTATATATTCAAAATTCAATTGATAATTCTAATCAAATTTCAAAACTCAAATCAATTTTGAAATTCCAAAGTTCAAGATTCAAATTCAAATTCAACTCAATATCTCAAGTTCAATTTCAAAGTTCAAATTAACTTTGAAATCTCTGATTCATCTTCTAAATTTTAAAACTCCAAAAATCCAATTCTAGATCTAGAACCCAATTCCACTTTGGATCTCAGACTTCAGATCCAAAACCCATTTTAGGATCCAGAATTCAACCTCATTTTGGATCTCAAACTTCGGATCCAATTCCATTTAGATTTCCTAGAAATCAACTTCATTTTTTGGATCTTAGACTTCAGATCCGATCCCATTTAGGATCCAGAATTCAACTTCACTTTGGATCTCAGACCTCAGATCCAAAATTCCATTCCAGATTTCAAAATCCAAAGTTTATCTTGAGTCCCAAGTTCCAAAAATCAATTCCATTTTTTTCACATCCCATTTAGAATTCTTAAATTCAATTCTATTCAAACTCAAATTGGATTTCTCAAATCCCATCCTAATCTGAAATTCCATTCCATTTCAAATTTCATCTTCTCTCCTAAATCCAAGCTCGAAATTCAAAATCCATTTCTGACTTTGAAATTTCCTTTCTTTCTCTTTCTCTCAAACTTCAAAATCATTCTTTTTCAAATCAAGACTTATTTTCCCAACTTTGATCATTTCAAAGACTTAGAACTTCAAAATATCCTTCCTAATCTATCTCAAGTTCTAAGTTTGATTCAATCATTCAGAAATCATTTCTTCACTCCATTATCAAGTTCATCTCAGAAAACTTGGAAATTTTCAAAAGATTTTCTCAAAAGAGCATACATCCTTGCATTGCACGAGCATGATTCTTTATGCATTTAGACTTAGGATAAATTCTTATATAATATTTAGGCAAAGAAAAAAGGCATAGATTCGATCTTTGGTTCGATTACCCCTGGTAAAGGCGCCAGGAACGGTCGAACCTCGTACCGACGAGCGAATCCCGTCTCTCCATTTTTCCGCAAAATATTTAAAAAAAAAAAAAACGGAGGCGAGTTATTTTCCTAAATATTTTCAAATCAAGGTCAAGTGAAACCTTCGCAAAAGAGTTCATCTTCTCTTCTTTTCTCTTATTTTCCCCTTCTCTCTTCTTTTCTGTCTTTTATTTTCTCCCTTCAAAAAGGAAGAAATAGAGGCTGAAAAGGAAAAGAGAAGGAAGAGAGAGAAACTACAAGAGAGGAAAAATTTTGTGATGATCACAGTCTCACAGAATGTGAGGTTTCCTTCACATACCCGAAGGAGTAATCAGAAGAACTTAAAGACTAACCAAACAGCTAACTTACAGTAGTTGTTACTTTACTTGTGCTGTAGACCTTACTTCAGTTACCTTACTTGTTCCAGTTGTTACTTAGTTACTCTACTTGTTGTTAGCACTTGTTACTCCTTGAGTACTTATTACAGTTACTTCAGTTGTTACTTTTGTTACTTGCTGCTCAGTACTCGTTATAGTTTGGTTTGTTGCTTTAGCTACTTGTTTCCCTGTTACTCCAGCTCTGTTGACGAGTACTTGCACTTACCTGACACAGGCACTTACACTTGTCAGTTCTGTTATTGCTTTCCTTTTTATATAATATATGTTTATGTCTGTGGTTGTTTCTTCACCACCTCTCAAGAGACTTGACCCCATTTTATGGGGATGTAGGTGACAAACAGGTATAGTGCGGATGCGATGATACGCGGTGGAGGCTCGGAGGACCCACACTTACCTTGCAGATTCTGTACCTGGTGGTTTTTGGGTGTTGATGGGATGCATTTCCTATTTTGGACTTTTGTACTCTTAATTTTGTAAACATTTAAACTGTTGGGCTGTATGCCCTTTTTACGTTGTGGTTACACTTTGGTTACACCGTTTTACTTGTTGCACTCACCTGTGGTGGCCGCCCAGACTAGCGGTTTGGTTGTTTTTCTAGCACCTTGCTTTCCGCTGTTTTCTAGTTAAACCTTTTCAAAAAAAAAAAATTCACAGAAAATTCTAAGTTTTTCCAAAGTCGGGGTTTGGGGCGCCACAGATCTTGGTATCAGAGTAGATATAAGTGTGTGGTCAGAGCTTCATCGTGCATCATCCATCGCACTGTAAGTATAAGTTAAGCTTCTTTATTTCATTATTTTCTGCTTCTTAAATAGTTTTGTGCATATGGTTCTGTGCATGGAATAGATGTCAACGAACCCGAGCTATGGTAAGATTTTGGAAGCTCTCCAAAACCTGACTCGAGGCAAAGAGGCCCTGAGTGGAGCTGTGCGACATTTGGCACGTAATGTGCATATGTTGGCACCTCCCTGTGCCAGGTGTTTGGAAGATCACGTGGGACAAATCTGTCCCCGTGAGTTGGCTGAGTGCCCTTACTGCAGTCTTCGTGGGCATGTCAAAGTCGAATGCCAGATGAAGCAGAAGGATGAGCTCTGAAGGAGCAATGCGGAAGACATCGAAGATGCATCTTCGGTCACTGGACCATTGGTTGTGGAGGTGGATAGCCAGGATGGAGAACGGCGTGGAGCGATCGATTCTCCCCAATATTCTCCCGAGTCCTATCCATATGCGGTTTCCTCGGAGTATGTGTCGCCGATTCAGATGGAAGTTTAGTAGATCTCTGACACGCCGTTGAGGAATGCTATTTCTCCTCCTCGTGTTAGGCCGAGGCGCTATGGGAGTCGGAAGGACAACAGAGACTTCTACACCAGCAAGTCGTGAAATTGTATTGTTATGTGATGTTTTGATGTTAGAAACACTGAGTCAGTGTTTCATTTTTGGTTTTGTCTTGTTTGAGTTGTTCGCAGTGCTTGTTTAACCCTATCTTGACGAAGGGTGTTTCTGTAATGTTGCAGTTTCTTATTAATGAAATAGAAAATTTCCTATCTCTGTGTACTTGCTAGTTGCTTACGTATAGATTTTGCTTATTTAGATGGCATGGCGTACGAGGTGTGACGACCTTATGGAGAATTTGAACAACCTTGTAGAGGTTGTCGGACGACAAGCGAAAACCATGAGGAACATGGGCGAGCATATCCAGCAGGCCGCCCAGGGACAGGGAGCACCTGCCCAAGTTCCCGTTGCAGCGGTACCATACAAGCAATTTATGAGTTTGAATCCTCCCTCGTTCGACGGGAAAGCATTGCCTGAAGCAGCTGAAGACTAGATCCGAGAAATGAAGCGTATTTTTCGTGTACTCCAAGTCGGAGATTATCGAAAAGTAGATTTTGGTTCATATCATCTCAAGAAAGATGCAGAAAGGTGGTGGGCGACCACCTGAGAAATAAAATTTGACAACCAGCCAGTTGATTGGGAGCAGTTTGTAGAAGTGTTCTACGCGGCTTACTTTCCAGCTCATTAGAGGAGCCGAAAAATGTAGGAGTTTCTTGACCTTCAGCAAGGGAGTTCTTCTCTTGCGAAATACGTTACCCGATTCCGCAGCCTAGAGAGATTTTGTCCGAACCTGTACACAATGGAAAAGGAGCGAGCACTTAAATTTGCTCGAGGTCTGAAGCCAGCACTATGGACGAAGGTGTACACCCGTGCACCAACGACGATAGATGAGGCTTTGGAGACGGCCTCCTTGCTAGAACATGACTAGATCGAATCTCAAAGGACTCCCGCACCACATCAGCAGCAGCAGCATCCTGGCCAAAAGAGTTGGCCGAGGAAGAGATAATCCCAGAGGAATCAGAGTGGAAGGAAGCTCCATCCTCAGGCAAAGAAGCAGCGCAACAACAACAACACCCGTCAGATACAGTATCAGAACCGCAGGCCTTCACATCAGCAGCCGCAACAGAAGCAGCTTACTGCGGCCAATTGTCCAAAGTGTACTACTGACCATTCAGGGTGACCCTGCCCGCGAGACACAGGCGGTTGCTTATATTGCAGGAAGATGGGACATTATATCAGAGATTGTAGAAAGAAACAGGCGGATGATCAGCGGAGGAACATGCCGAGCACTTTCCAGCAGACGCAGCAAAGACAGCCCCAGACGCATCCGTATCAGCATCAACAGCAGCAGCAATCGCAGCAGACGAAGCCAGCCAACTAGAAAGTTATTGTTGGTCGAGCATACGCGGCAACGGTTGAGTAAGTGACCAAGGCAGAGTTGGTCCAAGGTACTATTTCAGTAGCTGGACATGAAGCTTTTACTTTCTTTGATTATGGTGCTACTTATTCTTTCATAGCTACAAGATTTGATCGTACTTTATCATTGACAGTCGAGTCTTTGAATTTCCCGTTGGAGGTTCGCACTTCGACTGGAGAGAAGTTGTTTTGTGATTCGTATATTCTGAACATCGTGGTGTCAGTGGCAAGGCAGAACCTATCAGCTAACGTTATCCTGCTAGACATGACAGAGTACGATGTCATTCTAGGCATGGATTGACTTTTTTAGTATCATGCTCAAGTCTTTTGTCGAGAAGGCAAGGTCGTTCTTTCCGGGCCTGATCGTCCTGTTTTGGAGATCAAGCTTCCTTGACCTTTGCGCGATAGTTGCATGATTTCTTCTTTCAAGGCTCAGAAGTATCTGCGAAACGGGTGTACTGCATTCTTGGTCAGTATCGCCCCAGTGGAACCCGAGATGGTTTTGATCGATGACTTGGACGTGGTCCGAGAATTTGCCGATGTGTTTCTGAAGGAACTACCTGGGTTACCTCCAAAGCGAGAGATCGATTTCGGTTTCGAGTTGTTGTCTGGAACTACACCTATTTTCAAGGCACCATACCGTATGGCTCCAGCAGAACTAGAAGAGTTGAAGCGTCAGTCGGAAGAACTCTTCGATCAGGGTTTTATTCGACCTAGTGCTTCATCGTGGGGAGCACCAGTGCTGTTCGTGAGGAAGAAAGATGGATCCCTGAGGTTGTGCATCGACTATCGGATGCTCAACCAAGCGACGATTAAGGATAAGTATCCGTTACCGAGGATCGAAGATCTCTTCGATCAGTTGCAGAAGGCAAAGATTTTCTCGAAGATTAATCTCAGATCGGGTTACCATCAGCTTCGTATTCGAGAAGATGACATTGCGAAGACAACTTTCCAGACTAGATATGGGTTATATGAGTTCGTGGTGATGCCTTTCGGCCTCACGAATGCTCCAACAACGTTCATGGATCTGATGAATCGGATCTTTCGTCCGTTTCTGGACTCGTTCGTGATAGTATTTATCGACGATATCTTGGTCTACTCGAAGAGTCTAGAGCAGCATCGAGAGCATCTGCGGATTGTTTTGAGTACCCTTCGTGAGCATCAATTATTCGCCAAATTCTCTAAGTGTGAGTTTTGGCTCGAGCACGTCATGTTTCTTAGGCACGTGATATCGAAGGACAGAGTGTCTGTCGATCCAACGAAAGTCGAAGCAGTTCTGGGCTGGAAGCAGCCTCAGAATGTGTCTGAGATTCGTAGTTTTCTTGGATTGACCGGTTATTATCGACGATTCATCCAAGACTTTTCGAGGATCGCATTACCTTTGACGAAGCTTTTACGTAAAGGTGTCAGGTTTGAGTGGAATAGTGCTTGTGAAGACAGTTTTCAGATCCTGAAGTCGAAGCTAACGACCTCGCCGGTGTTGGCTTTACCATCTGGTAGAGGTGGGTTTGTGGTGTACACAGACGCCTTTGGTACCAGATTGAGTTGTGTGCTTATGCAGCACGGCCGGGTGATTGCTTACGCCTCTAGACAGTTGAAGACTCATGAGCGGAATTATCCGACTCACGATTTAGAGTTAGCAGCAGTTGTGTTTGCTCTGAAATCGTGGCGACATTATTTGTATGGGGAATCGTTCGAGGTCTTTTCAGACCACAAGAGCCTCAAGTATATGTTCTCTCAGAAGGAGCTGAACATGAGGTAGGGACGATGGCTCGAGTTCATCAAGGACTACGATTTCACGTTGTCTTACCATCCTGGTAAGGCGAATGTTGTGGCAGATGCGCTTAGCCGCAAAGCGAGTGGTGTTCTGGCTAGTCTTGTGTGGAGCCAAAAGCTTATTGAGGATTTCATAGCCTAGAAACCTTTTTCTGTTGATGGTGGTTCGATCAGATTGTCTGGTCTGACCATTCAATTCGAGTTTTTGCCGAAGATCATAGAGGCTCATAAGCTTGACGACCAGTATAGCAAGTTTCTAGCCGTGGCTAAACAAGCAGATTCTTCTTTTAGAGTGTCTGAAGATGGCAGTGTTCGTATGAGAGATCGTCTTTGGGTACCGAGTAACCCTGAGCTGAAGAGAGAGATTCTTAACGAAGCTCATATGTCGAGATACATGATTCATCTTGGAGGAACGAAGATGTTCAAGGATTTGCAGCTAAAGTATTGGTGGAATGGCATGAAGCGCGAGATAGCGGCTTACGTAGTGAGGTGTTTGATTTGTCAGCAGGTCAAAGCGGAACACCAGTGTCTCGGTGGTACCTTGCAGAGGATTGAGATTCCTCAATGGAAGTGGGAGAATGTCACGATGGATTTTGTGGTAGGTTTGCCACTGACTAGGCGTAAACATGATGTGATATGGGTAGTCGTGGATAGACTCACCAAGTCTGCCCATTTCTTGCCGATCAGGATCAGTCAGTCGCTTGAGAGACTAGCTGACTTGTACATCAGAGAGATTGTTTGACTTCATGGTGTGCCGAGATCTATCATTTCCGATCGTGATCCCCGGATTACTTTGCGACTATGGGGTCAGTTGCAATATGCTTTGGGGACGAAGTTGAAGTTCAGTACAACCTTTCATCCCCAGACAGATGGACAATCCAAGCGAACGATTCAGACATTGGAAGATATGTTGCGAGCATGTATGCTTGACTGGAAGGGTGAATGGGATTCACACCTGTGTTTGGTTGAGTTCGCGTATAACAACAATTACCACAGGAGTATCGGGATGGCCCCGTACGAAGCGTTGTATGGGAGACCTTGTCGATCACCATCTTATTGGGACAACATCAGCGATAGATCGAGCGAATCGCCGATTGTTCTTCAGCACTACACACAACAAGTGCAGAAGATTCGTGAATGTTTAAAGGCAGCGCAAGATAGGCAGAAGAGTTATGCTGATAAGAGACGTCGCGAGTTGTCTTTTAAAGTTGGTGACATGGTCTTTGTCAGAGTTTTGCCAATGAAGAGCATGTTTCATTTTGGAAAGAAAGGGAAGTTGAGTCTGAGATACATTGGACCGTTTGAGATCGCGGCGAGAATTGGTGAAGTGGCATATCGTGTCAAGTTGCCTCCACAATATGCTCACATTCACAATTTTTTTCATGTGTCGATGCTCAGGAAGTACATTCCTGACCCATCGCATGTCATTAGTTACGAAGATGTGGACGTGCAAGAGGATCTGACTTTGTCAGAACAGCCTATCGAGATTGTTGATCGACGAGATCAAGTTTTGTGTACCAAGACTATTCCGCTAGTTAAGGTACGTTGGCAGCACCATGGCATTGAAGAATGCACATGGGAACCAGAAGCGAGCATGAGAGAGACCTATCCAGAACTTTTTGTAACCTCTTGAGGGTGATTTCGCGGATGAAATCCTTTTTAAGGAGGGGAGGATGTAAGATCCACGATTTTAATTTTGATGTATATTGCGTAAATATGTTGAAATCGATGAATTTTTATGTTTTGGCAAATTCTGGAGTTTTGCTTATTTTGAGAATTGGGTAAAATCGCGTAATTTATGTAAAGAGAGCAATTTCGGGAAATCTAGAACGAATTAACTTCTAAAACTTTTAGGTTAAGTTTGGAATAGGGTTGTGGTGATACACCCCGAATTTGAGATCCGAACAACGAAAAAACCTTGTCAGTGCATGTGAATTACGAGTTTTGATCTATGTTTGGACCCGAATCTTAAAACGCTTAATTCTAGCAAACGAAAGGTAATTTCTTCAAGAGGCATTGAGCATTTTATGTTAATTAAGGTTATGAAAAGAACTAAATAATTTATTGGAATTAAATTATTATTTTAGTGCTTTAAATAAGCAATATTTTAAGAGGTATACAATATGCGATTTTTGGATTTGGATTCGGGTCTACTAGAGGATCCAAACCCCTTGGACGACCCCCATAGTGGATGTCCTTGTCCATGGTTGACCAGCTGGTCAAAAGCTGACCACCTGGATGGTATTTTTGAAATAAGCTTGCATGGTTTTGAAGAGAAGGCCTTTATTGGCCATGTATCATTTCCAAAACCTCATGATGGAGCTTGAAGGCCATCATGAGGGGCGTCATTTCCAAAAGGGAAGCATGGGGTTGGCACCCCATGGCAGTTTTGAAACATTTTTAAAAGTTTTCAAATGCCCAAAACGTATTGGGTGAGTTGGGTGGCAGCCAAGGGCGCCCCCTTGTAATTTGTTTAAGTTTTAATGGCTTTATAAAAGGGCGCTTTTGAAAGCTTTCTAAAACTTTTTGAAACTCAACATGCATTGGTTGTGGGGGGGCGTGGAGCTCCCCAACCCTTCATCTTGGAGGGAATAATCCTAGCTGTCCAACCCTATGCACAACCTATATAAAACCTCCTTGGAAAAAATCGACCCCACTTTGTTGGGCGATTTTTCCTAACTCCCTCTCTCTCTTCTCTCTCCCAAACCTCCTCTCTTCTCTCTAGCTTCCTCTCTCCAGTCGTGGGTTTTCTCTTGGGCGTGAGTAGCTGCAGCACATCATCCTCCTTCCTCTTCTTCAAGTAGCTAAGGTGAAGATTCGACTATTTCTTTTTGTGTGGTTTCGTAATTCATGAAACCGAAATGCTAATGCACCTATGTGTGCACGATTTTTCGGTGGATTAGCAAGAAATGCTCCATACCACGTTCCTTGGCTTTGTTATGGTTCATTTTTTTTTTGTAGCATGCACATGATCTTGCTTCCTTTTCTATACCGAATCGTTCTACCCATTTATCTCATGGCTGCATGCAGAAATTTCCACACACACACGCAGTTGGTTTGTCAATAGCTTTGTTTTTCGGTTTTGCTTGTTTTTCTTTTTCGTTTTTCTCATTTTCTTTCGCCCTTGCAGATTTGTGGTGCTGAACCTTCACCCTCATAATGAGGTTCAAGGCACGAGTAAGGTCTTAGTAGGCTTGCTGGGGTGTGCTGGACTGAGCTGAGCTCGTCCAGCCTACACCCATCACTAGATAACACCTACTTGTAACGTTTTGGTAGCTGCAGCCGCCCGGTTTGTGTTTTTCTTTTTTTTTTTGGGTACTTAGCAGTTGAGGCCGACCTTGTCCAGGCGCCCATTGAACCTTTGGTGCCTGCAAACCGAGCCCTTGGGCTCTGGTTTATATTGACGGATGATGGTACGGTCCGGTCCAGTGGACCAGACCTTCTGGCCAACCCGGTTTGCGCGCCATGCGGATGGTCCGCGTGCCCAGCGCATGCCTTCAATTTATTTTTTTTATATATATCAATGTGTTTCGGTTGCATGCAGGTCTGAACCCAGGGTTCAGACCTGTGTGTGTATGCTTTGGCAGCAAGGCTGGCACCCGGTGCCAGCCTTGGCCTTTCTTAGAATGGGCCGGGTGCTAGCCGCAAGGGCTGGGCACCCAGGCTATGGCTGTCGACCCTTTTTGGGTCCAGGTCTGAACCGAGTGGTTCAGACCTATTCGTGGTTATGGACAGCAGGGTCCTGTGGACCAGTCCCTCCCCCGTGTCCAGCTCCCTCGGTGCCCCGAAATTTCCTTTAGCCAGCCTAGCCATTTTTCCTCTTGACTGGAGTTGGGTGCGAACGACTTGGGTGCTGCGCACCCTTGGCAACCTGTTAAAACGTGGTGGGTGCAGGTCTGAACCGAGGTTCAGGCCTGAAGCCTTTCGCAGCCCAGCTAGCCTCTAGTGCTAGCCGCGGCTCCACCTAGTTGGAGCCAGGTGCCAGCCAATTAGTGCTGGACACCTCCAGGGCCTCTCTTCCGGCTGAACCACCTTAGGTTCGGGTCTGAACTGAAAAGGTTCAGACCCTAATCTGTTTTAGCTGATGTCTAGTCCTAGGGACCAGACACTTTGACCCGCAGTTGGTACCCCCTTTTTCATGGACACTCTGTTGACCCTTGTCGGGGCTTGAACCAGCCCAATCGAATCCTTGAGATAGTCTGGTCCGAACCATGTGTCAGACCAGATCCCTTTAGTGTGCATGACAGTCTGGTCTGGAGGACCAGACCATCATTTGTATTGAAACCCTGTTGGTCGCAAGAGTGTAAGCTTCCCGTTGGTACCCTTGCAGCCCCGTTATGCCACTATTGTGGCTATTAACACTCTACCCCATCAAAACCAGTCCGCACCTACTTAGAACCGATCCATAGTAGGTTCAAGTTAGCTTTTGGCTTGCCCCGCATCCTCTTCGCACCCCGGTTAGGTTTTGGCATGAGTGTATGCCTTGGGGTTGCATCGAGTTCGATATATATATATATATATATATATATATATATATATATATATATATATATATATATATATATATATATTTAGGTGCGACTGTATATGTATACGTGTGCATGTACATATATATATATAAAAATATGCCTTCGAGTGCAATTGAAAAATGTGAATATATATATATATATATATATATATATACGTTAAAACACTTAAATAATTATCTCGGTATGACCGAATGGACTTGCGACACTCCTGTGTCCCGTCCAGATATTTTCTTAAGATGATTCCTCACTCTGAACTAGGTATGAATTACATATTGTTGACCTACGTTCGTGTTGGCAACGGTTTGTTTAGGGTCCGCGGGTGCGGCACCCCGAACCGTGGTAATGCTAATGTAATCCCCATTAGATGGGTTACTTCAGAATCGCCTTCGACACGTATGTGTGTCGTATTGCGTAAGGAAACTGTAAACACTCCAAATTTTCACTCACCTCCCTTGACATCTCCTTCAATCATCATATTTCAGTTCTTTGGAATCAATAAAGGGCAAAATGGTCATTTTCTGAGATTGAACCTTGCGGAAAGTCTAAAATTTCATTCTTGAGCCTCAAAATTTCTATATTTAGGTTCAGAAACATCTTCAAACTGCAAATTTTCAAAATCCTATTCCTGACAAGAAGCTAGAATTTCCAATTCTAGATTCAGAATGACATTTCATAGAACATGTCTTTGCATAGCATTGCATGAGCATTTCATATCATTTCATTGCACAACATGTCATTTTGAGATCCACAACTCCTGATTTTCAAAATTGTTAATCCAGATTTGATTTTTAAACTTTTCAAAATTGATTTTCAAAACCCTGGGTCTTCAAAATTACCAATTCTTCTCATTTTACCCCCAGGACTCCGAATTACAAAAGTTTTCTCAGGAAAACAATCTGGATATTTGGATATCGATTTTATATTTAGAATATTTTATCTCAAAAAAACTTTTTTTTTTCGCAAAAAGACTTTAAATCTCTTTACAAAATTTTTGTATTTCCTTTATCCATATTTTTGCCTTGAAAAACTATTTTTTTTTCCAAATTCTTGAAAAACAAACAAAGTTTTATCTCGTATTATAAAAATTCCAAAAAGAAGTTATTTCTTCTGCTTTTTCTTTTTATTCTCAAATAAATGGTGTGGGACCGCCTTTGAACTAGCATCACACTCAGATTCTCAGGTAAGTTTCTTATTTTCAAGCAGGACCCACCCGGAGATGGCACCAATTTTGTAAATTCCTCTTCTTTTTATTTTTTTTTATGTTCTTTATCTTATAAATAGTTAGTGGGCCCACACACATGTGACGCCCCACTTGAAAAAAAAAAAAAACCAAAATAAAACTTCATTTTTCAAAAGGATTTTAAAAAAACTGGTTGATGTGGCATTATTAAAAAAACAAAAAATCTCCCATTTATCTCGTTTCATTACTCATTTATTTTCAAAAGGAAGCAGTCTTAAACGGCGCCACAGCCGAGCCTTCCAAAAATATTCATTTCACCTAAAACTTAGGTAAATGAAACGATTTTTTTTTGAAAAACATAAGATTCGCCCCTTTTGAAAATGGCAGATTTTCAAACATCGGTTTCAAAAGTTTCAAAAAAATGTAACGGAAACTCAAAAAAAAAAGAAACTGCGATTTTTCTTTTAGAAAGGGGCTGAAAGTCTTTAAAAAGGGAGCTATTGATCGAAAGAAAAGGGGGCCCGATTGATTTTTTTTCCTTTTTTTGGTTTTCGCAGGGCCCTTCCTCTCAGCAGCATGGAGTTTTTTTTCCCTCTTCTAGCAGAAGGCCAATCTGCGTGCCCTCTCCTTTGCCGTGGAATCTTTCCCCTTTGGGGATTCTACCTCTTCATCCAGATTGCAGGAGCTCCTCTGCCGTGAGATACCCTCTGTTGGGCGGTGGAGTCTTGCCCCTGGAGGATTCCTTCTCCTTCGTCCAGCGTGTTCCTCATCTTCCTTCAGCCCAGCAGCTGCAGAATCACCCTTTTTCTGCAGCCTACAAGTCGTTTGGTGCAGGGAATCCACAAGGAAGCACTCCTCTCTACCGTGGGGTTTTCTCCTTTTGGGAGTCCTTCCCTTCCTTCACGATCGTAGAGCTAAAAGCCATTCTCTTCTTGGTCGGCTGTGTAATAGCAGGAGATCCACAAGCTGTAATCAATGTAAGATGAAGTCTATCTATTGATTTCATCTTATAAGTTTGATAACCTCATTATCACACGCTGTGTGTGTATGCCCACGTTCATCTTCTTCTTTCTTCAATTGATTCTGTGGAAAAACAAAAAGAAAAAAAATAGATTGAATATGATTCTGTGTGAAAAACGAAAAGGAAAAAAATTAGAACGAATGTTGTAGCTGTTATTTCCCGATTTTTTTATGATTCTTTGTGTTTTTTTGTTTTTGTTATTTTGATTTTTCTGTTGCTCATGCTTTCGATTTCCTGTATTAGCTGTTTCAACATTGTTTGAGTTTGTTGTTTTTCAATTTACAAATAAAATTCTGTTTCAACGCATTGTATAAATTGAATTTCCTCTTTTGCATTAGTTGATGTCGTGTTTACTTTTATTGAATCTCTGATTTTTTTTTTAGCTTTGCACATTCCATTCTGCATTTTCTAGTGTGTTTGTCTGTTTGCTTTTGATTCATCACATTGACTTATCATTCCCTATTTTAATTTTTAATTTCCAGTTTTAGTTCATCGCATTTGCTGTTTTCATTTTCCTCATTTCCTGTTCTTGTTTTTTTTTTGTGTGTTTTGTTCCATTGATTTTCTGTTGTTTCATCATTGTAATTCTTGTTTTTTTTTTTTTTTTCAGCACTTGTTTGATTCATGATTTCTGATAATTCTGTTTCGTCAATTTTTGTTTCATGTTTTTCTTGTTTTAATTTATGTCTCTTTCATTCATCGTCTATTCTTGTTTTCTAAAACTTCCTGTTTTCAGCATGTTCTTATCTTCTGAAATCTGTAATTTCCTATTTTTTTTTTTGCTTTTACATTCATTCTATGCTTTCATTTACTTCATTTTCCAGTTTTTTTTTAGTTCAATTCCTATTTTCTTCCATTTCCGATTCCTTGTTTTCCAGTTTTCCATTTCGTGTTTTGTTTTTCCTGATTTTTAGTCATTTTTCCTGTTTGGTAGTTCCATTATGTCTCAGTTCCCATCATTACTTCCTGGGATTGGCCATGAGACACACATTGTATTTGGTTGGTTCTTGCAAAATGTAGTGGTAGCCATATAGGTTCCATCGACCCCTTTTGGATAACTTGTAGCATACGATGAACTGTTCATTTTCTTCTGCAGGTACCCAGTCTTGATATTTAGTCATATTCATGGATGGATATGTCAATATCCATTCATGATTTCTGGATCATCTTCGGTATGCTCATTTATTGATATACAAGGAATCATCATACCCAATTTTACTGAGAAATAGTTTATAATTTGGGAATCATGGCTTCGCGAAATCATATACAAAAACTGTGTATACCCTGCATTTTCTGATTTATGCATTTACCCATTACATATGGAATTTCAATTCCTACGTATATTTTCTCATTATATGTACATATATATATATATATATGGATATCTCCATGTAAACTTGCTTTCATACATGAGCATTTATGTAAACATTTTCTCCTATAAATGCACCTCCATTGTCATATGTCACTTAACACAAATTTGAGCATTTAGATATATACATATATATCTTCGTTGTACATGTTATATATATATATATACCCATTTCCTTGGGTATCTTGTATATCCATTTCTTGTACTAATTCTCATTTTGCAGGAAAATCTGAAAGATATGGTTTCCTTTGGAGCTATCAAACATTTAGTCATATTTTTTTTTTTTACTCTTTGTCAGCAATGTAACGATCAAATGTAAACTTTGGAATAATATTTATTTTTCTGCTTAGATTAAGATGCATTTCATATAGTTTGAATTCCTGCAATATCCTGATTCTATGAATCATGCATTTTATTTTGAAAATCACTTTGGATGGACACGAATGGCACGTGCACCCACTCTTAGAGAGTTGATGAACTCGGTGGAGTCCATATTTACGGCCCTAGTCGGAATATGGATGAGACCCAGATTCATCATCTTTCTACCAGTCACATTGAGCCTACACTCTTAGGCTATCTTAAAATGCACATCATATTTTCAATTTTGCAAATATTGTGAATTAAATCAATTAAACTCTGAACATGTTCATGGCCACAGTCAGATTATATAAAAGATTTATTTTGACTTAATACACATTTTTCCAACAAATTTCTCAAAAAATCTTTTCAAAGTGCATCCATACATTCAAATCGTCTGCATCATGGCATCATCTGCTTTTCTCATGATTTTCTCAAGAAAATTTCATTCTTTGGAAATCGATTCCTCAAAGAAACTCTGAACATTTTCAAAGTTGGATTTTCCAAATCAAGTTTTCCCAGGATTTTTCCATGAAATGTTATTTTCTTAAGATTCATTTTTAAAAGGAATTTCCCATCTTTCTCAAAAATCAAAATCGATTTTCAGATATTTCAAAGACAATATTCTCAGGATTTCAATTTCCTATGTTTGATTTTCCTTCTCCAAAGAGTTTTCAAATGAATTTCAATCGTTTTCCAAAGAAAATTTTCAAAGTCAGAGTTTTCCTGACAAATATTTTCCTTTACAAATGTTCCTCTTTTCTCAAGAATTCTCTTCATCTTCTCAGGATTTTCTCACATCTTCATAAACTTTATGGTGATTTCCAAATACTTTCATCTAAGTTTCCTGAGAGATTGATTTCCATCTTTTCCTTGAGAAATACTTTTCAATTCCAAAGCATTTTCTGAGCATACATCATATTTTCCAATTTGCATTTTTACAAAATTTCATAGCACATGGCTGAATTCTCTGTGCATTTAGGATAGAACACGATTTTGATGATTTAACTAAGTCAAGCACAATTTTGGAACTTGGTTCGATTACCCCTGTTAAAGGCGGCAGGAACGGTCAAACCTCGTACCGACAGGTCGAGCCCCATCCTATGGATTTTCCCGCTATTTTCAAAATGGAGGCGAGTATTTCAAAACAATTTCCAAAGTCCAGTCAAGTTTGACTCGCGAAAGCATTTTCCTCTCTCTCCCGCAAGGAAGGGAAGAGGGAAAAATTTTGCGACGATAACAGGTTTGGCGACCGTGATGGGACCTGTCCTTGTCTGATCAAAAGTGTGCTTGGCTTAGTTCAATTATCAAAATTGTGTTCTAAAAAATGTCAACTATTTTGCTTTCTGATATCATGCGAGCCTAGGAGCCTAGATTCTGACCTAGCTGACATTGATTGCATATAGCTTAGGCATAGTTTGGTAGGACCAGATTGAGGAGATATTTTCATGTTCACATAGACTTAGGTCTAAACACAACTCTCCTCAATTTAGGATCTGAATGCAAACAACGTATGCTTCTTCAAAGATTTTCAAAAATCTATCTTTTTAGGTCTTAGAGCCCTCTATTTCTCGCATGTGATTTTTCAAACCTCCCTTACCTATCATTACCCGGTCTCCACGTTGTTGGGCTCTCTTCCAGAACTCTAGTTTGGGACAGAGCCTCACAACTGGGCCAATTATTTGGGTTAACACCCCCCTACCACGTACCGCGGGCCACAGTCCGAAGTATATCGGTAGGCGCTCAAGGATGTTGGAAAACCTTACCTTAGAACCAGAGTTGAAATTATATGCCACGTACCTCGGATTTCGATTCGGGTATATCGACATAACTGGATTGGACAAAGATGATCTGAACCTAGAGTTAGGGTTAGGGACCTACAGCTGTTTTCAAAATGATGCATCTAGAGTCAGCCTTTTAGGGAGTGTTGTATGTGCATAAATGTTTGTGCAGGATGTGTGTGTTTGTATGTTACCTTTATTCCTCTCACATTTTCCCAAAAATATTTTTCCAAATATCCATATTCTCATCTTTTTCTTTTATTTTCTCAAACCCTGGATGACTTTCCCAAATATCCCATTTCTTTCAAAACTCCAGGTGATTTTCCATTCTACCGTTCTACTAGATCTCGAATTTTCAGCTACATTTTATATCCTGCCTGCAAAAATTTCAAAATTTCCCTATATTTTCCTAAGTCTCATTCTGAGTCTTTCTTTGTTTCAGTCCGATGGCATCCAGTCAAGTCGATCCTATCTTTGTTGAAGGTCACATCTCCTACGAGGTGCGACAAAGTCGTCCTGAACATCAAGCCCTTAGCACCGGAACTTTCATTCCCCGGTGGTACTATTCCTGGCTCAAAAGCTTTTCTCGAATGTTCCCGGACCATTTGAGCGAGTGCGGATTAGAATTAGCGTCAGCAGTCGGGAAGCAGACCGTCAATGGCAACCTGATCCATGCAATGACGAAGCGATAGAATCCACAAACCTGAACCTTTTGGTTCCCGTGGCGAGAGATGACCGTTTTAATGGATAAATTTTCAGAAATTATGGGATTACCAGAACTAGCCGGTGAGCCAGGAGATCCGTCAGAGCATCAATTCTTGATCAATGTCAAGGGTTTGGACCCCCGAGATTCATTAGCTCGTATGACAGGCCGCCGATCTTGGCCCCTGATTCAGTTGGACGGAAATGAATATGTCAACCTGCTCGAGTTGTACCGCCATTACGGGACCTTCGTTGAAGTCAGCTCACTATCAAGGACAGCTAAAGAAAGGATTCAGAATGCAATGGTTCTATGCACTGTAGGATTAGCCCTCTTCTCAGACGGACAAAACTACATGAACATCAGAATAATCCAGCTCATGAGAAGATGGGGAAGTCGACAAACCAATCGTCTTTCCATAGCCATGGCAGCTCTCGCTTTCCTATATCGGGGATTGACTCGTTTCTCACTTGGAGAGTCTATTCTCGTCGAAGGATGCATCTACGCGCTTCAATCCTGGTTCTTCCAGCACATTTCAGCCCGAGCAAGCTCTTTCAGATACAATGGTCAAAAACTTCTTCCAGTGGCGCAGTACCATTCCATGATCGACAGCATTCAAGAAGACGACATAGTCTGGGACTACTTTGATCGACAATTATCCCCTCGCAGATACACATATACTTATGGCAAACGGTTCAAATTGTTGGGACCATTCTTCTGCACTTACTACCAACCGGAGCGATGTGTTCGGCAATTTTCCCAGAGGCAGCAGTACATCGAAGCTCGACTACTATCAGGAGCTATGGTAGAATTCGATCTCACTTGCGCACAATGGTCCGGGGCATATCATTCCGCCCGCTACGGCTGGGATTCCTTTGTTTCTCTCAAAATCTTTCCTGGTCCTAGAGTGTCTGCTGACTATCATGAATGGTGGCAAATTGTCTATCCTCCACCTCTCTGCCAAGATCAATAAAATCATATTTTTCTCATTTCGATAAAATTCTCTCTCTTTCTATTGTGGTTTGACGACCTCACCTAGGTAACAAGGCATATTTTTTGTTGTTTATTTCTCTTTCAAAGAAGGACAACACAATTGTCGTGATTACTGCGATGACTTAATCCCTAGTAATGGGATAACTTTTTCAAATTGTCTACCATATTTCCAGCAAATATTTCTTCCAAAAAACCAATTCCTTCAGAATCTAATCCGGTCTTTGCCTTGCAGAGAGCATCCACAACATTTGATGGTTAGGACAAGGTCAGGAAGAAGAACCGCATCACCACAACACTCCTCAGCCTCAAAAGGAAAAATGGATCCCCCCGGGAGTCAAGATCAGCAACAAGAGGATGATGGCATAGACCCGCAAATGTATGCCATGTTCCGGAAGATGATGAACAAGATGATGAATGAGCAACCTGGAACCAGCTCAGAAAAGAATCCATTCAGTGAGAAGTTCCACAGGCACAAGAATAAGAAGGCTTCCAAGAAGCAAGTTCAGTCAGAGGAAATTTCAGATGAATCAGAATCAGCAGGAGACACCGATGAAGAATATAAGGTGCCTCCGGCATTTCAAAAATGGGGCCGAGAACAAAGGAGGAGTCGCAAACAAAAGAGTCAAGTTGCAGAAGAGCCTCTGCAGACACAGTTTAGGGAAATGGCCAGAGTTGTTAAAGATCTTCAAGCCCGCGACAAGGGCAAGAAAGTCTTCACTAGCTGTTATCATCGCAAAATTTTACTTTTGCAAATCAAACTGACCTTTGAAAAAGTTTTTTTTTTTTAAATAACTCGCCTCCGTTTTAAAATGCGGGATAATTTCAAAGAATGAGACTCGCGTGTCGGTACGAGGTTCAACCATTCCTGGTGCCTTTACCAGAGGTAATTGAACCAAGGATCAAAAGTGTGCTTAGCTTTGCTCAACTTGTCTAAATCATGTTCTATTTCCTAAATGCACAAAGAATCAGGCATGTGCTATGAATTTTCTGAAAATGTAGATTTGAAAACATGATGTTTGCTTCTGAGATTTGAAATACTTAAAATTTTTTGGAAAAGATAACACTTGGAAAATCGTGAACCATGGTGAGAGAATATTTCTGAGGAAAATGAAAATCGATTTCTGACGAATTTAGAGGTTTTGTGAAAATCGATTTCTGAGAAAACCCCAATAACTTTAGAAAATTTAATTTCTCTGAAATAGAACTTAGGAATTGAAAATGTAACTTGAAAAATCAGGATTTTGAATTTGGGAAATGCTTGAAATATCAATGGAAAATCAATGTGTTGAGAAAATCAATTTCTGAATAATACTTAGAAATTTTGAGAAAATCGATTTCTTTGAATTGAAATTGGAATTTATAAATGAATGAATATGGATTTGAAAGACTTGATTTTGAGGAATTGAGAAAATCCTTTTGTATTTTTGAGAAATGCAGTGCATTTTGAAGTTAGCCTAAGAGTGTAGGTTGAATGTGGCTAATACGAAGATCACAAATTTGGGTCTCATTTGTATTCTGACTATGGCAATAAATACAAATTCTACCGAGTTTGTCAACTCCATAAGAGCTTGTGCGCGTGCCATTCGTGTATACCATGGTGAATTGGAAATATGTGCATGAATAACAAACATAACAATTATATATCAAAGTTCAAACTATATGCAATGCAAATCCTAATATATGCAGGAATTGAAATTCTTATTCCAAATTTAATTACAATTTACATCACTAATTGAATTTAAATACAGAAAAATAAAGTCTTTAATATCCCTGCAAAACTAGAAAGGTTGTTAGTGAAGATATGTTGGCTTTTCTAGATTTATCTAGTAATATCTAGAAATTACAAGATTTTGCTAGATATAAGCTTTTTTCCATGATTCCCTGAGATAAACATAATGAAATATGAAATAAAATTGAAGAAATATAAAAATAGGATTTGAAAATTCGAAATTGTGGTCAAAATGACCAAAATACCCCTGATAGCAAGACTATGGCCTTGAAATTAGGGTTTTCAGAAAGACATTTTGTAAAAATGGGGTTTTAGAATTCAAATGAAAATAAATTAAACCAAATATGATATGAAATGATTAAAAACTTGAAAATTAGGGTTTATAATTTCGAAATTTAGGTCAAATGACCAAATTGCCCCTGATAGCAAGACTATGGTCTTGAAATCAGGGTTTTCTGAAATAGATTTTGGTAAAAACTTTGGATTTATGATTGAAATAAATATAAAATCAAACATGAAACATCCTAATATGATTCTAAACATGAACAAACCCTAAAAATGTGAACTTATACACAAAAATCATGAAATATCACAAATATGACAATTTTGGCAGTGTTTCTAGATCTTTCAAGTACCCTCTTTTGCAATTTGATCTATTCAAGCCTCAAATGAATCCCAAATTTGATACAAATCAACACCTGCACTTATTATAACCCTAAAACCATATTGAAATCATAAAATATATTTTTGACATTATTTTAATTCAAAAGTTGCATTAAAACCCTAAAATAAGCTATTTTTACCCATATTCACAGATTAGTTCCAATGTTAGACCCAAATTAGGGGTCAACTCACCATGAAAGTTTCTAAAATTTTAAATAAGTAAACTAGACAGAAATACAGAAATTTCCTATTTTACAGATTGGAAAAATCGTCTCCGGTTAGGGAGAAACCCTTCCGGCAATCTGAACTAAAATACAATGAATCTAACGTAGGTTAAAACAGATACATCGGGTTAAAAATACAGAAATAAATAGCAAACTTAATTAAAAATTTCTGAAATTTCATCCGTAAACAGTAGACCTAAAAATAATGAAACTCTTTTTTTACAGATCATGAATCGAATCTACGGTCTGAGATCTATAATCAACACAATTCAGATTAGGGTTTTGGTAAATCCTAACGAGTTTTAAATTTTAAATCTGATTCTCTGACAAGGGAAAATACTAAACAGAAGCTAAAAATTATCAAAATTTCACAGTAAATAGTTCACATCAATAGAAATCTACTGCACTTTATAGATCTCAAATCGGATATCAGATGAGAGAAATAACACAACTGCAAGTTACTTATGAATTTCAACAATGATTGAAAATCACGGTTTAATCTTTTATTTTTTAACAGGGTTACCGAATCCCAAAACATCCAAAATTTTTACAGTAGTTCACTGACATATCCATGTATCACATATTAAAAAATCAAAAATTTATAGTGAGTACTTCAATACGAAATAACATGTTCTTTGCTGATCTAAGCTTAAAACACACAGAAATTTGATAAAACCTAATAAAGCATGCATTAATCAATGAAAACAATAAAGAAAATACCAAAACAGTAAAATAAAATTAATTTCTATGCTGGAAAACATGTAATAAACATAAATAAGCAAATAAATAAATAAAATATAGGGAATTCATGGCTGAAATTTGATTTTATCTTAAAAATCATGGATTTGACGCATTTAACGGGTAAATCACATGTTTTCAAGGTTAAGAACATGAAAAACGATGCTATAAGCGATTCTAACTGATTAGAATCCCTGGAAAAACAAAAAAACAGTGTTAAATCATCTTCTTGAACTGTTCTTGAGGTTGAATCCATGGTTTAATCCATGAAGGAGATGGCGCCAATGGCTAAACTTGCTTTAAAACAATGAAAAATATTAAATAAAACTAAGAAATTAAAGAAACTAATTACCTTGAGGTTGCAGCAATGGAGGAAGGTCTGGAGAGGAGAGAGAAGCTCCAAGAATCACCAACGAGAGAGATGAAAAAATCGACCCCCTATGGGTCTCTATTTATAATTTTTTTTTAAGTTAAATTAAGAGTTTTAAAAAAATTGGATTCTAAAAAGGGGGTGTGATTTTGGTGGAAGATTACCTATCTACGCCTAGCCTAATTAGCCTAATTACTACCTAATTAAACTCCTAACTAAACCTAAAGACCCTCAAATGTGGCGCCACTTGGCGTTTTTCCACATTTGGTTTTTAAAATTTTAACTAAAACCTTTAAAAACAATAGTTTAAGAAAATCAAGTTTTAAAATAAGTTTTCAAAATGGATTTTGACTCTTCTAAATTTCTAAAACTAACCAGGACACTGACTAACCCTAGTCTAACCCTGACTTTCTCAAATGTGGCGCCACCTCGAGTGGGCTCTACTTGAATTTTCAAAAACAATTTTAAAACTTGAAATTGAGAGAATTTTCAAAAGATCTTCAAAAATAAACTTGAAATTAAAAGTTTTGAAATGGCACAGAGTTCCAACTGGGTCAGAACTCCTCTGGATATGGCGCTAACTGAGTGGGCCCACATCAGGTTTTGAAAAATTTGAAATAAACTTTGAAAATAGCTTTGAAAAGGGGTTAGAATCAATAGTTGAAATTCAAAATTTTTGACAATAGAGTCTCAGGCGAACTGGAACTCCGGGTTAGAGTCCTGAAATTTTAAGACTCTGAGATTTTCTATTTTAAAAGCCAATTGAAGGAGTTTTTGAAAGATTTTATCAAAAAATAATGAAACAAGTCAGAAAATACAGTCAGGGTTAGACTCCTAACTCAATCAGAACTCTGAAATAGAGTTCTGAATTAGCTGGACTCTACAAAATGACCTAATTTTTGAAAAACAAATGAAAATAACAAAAATAGAAGTAAAAACAGACTCTAGAACAGACTCCTGACTGGATTAGGACTCTGGGACAGAGTTCTGATCGGACTGAAACTCTAGATTTTTTTTTTGGTATTTTCTGAAAAACAGATGAGAGAATTTTGAAAAAGAGTTAAAAACAGGATGAAATTGAAGTTTTGGTTCAGAGTCCTAATCTGATTAGGACTCTAAGAAAGAGTCATAATTTGATTAGAACTCTAAAAATTTTGGTTTTCTGATAGGCAAATGATGAAATTTGGGCAAAGCTTTTGAAAACCAGTGAAAATTAAGTATGAAAACCAATTTTGGATAGAGTCCTGATTCGATCAGGACTCTAGGGCAGAGTCCTGATTTGATCAGGACTCTGTGATAAAATCTCAGAATTTTGAAATTCTTTGATAAAAGTGTAACAGTTTTGATAGATGGAAAGAATTTTAAAAGATTTTCTCAAAATTGAAATCAGGATCAGAGTCCTGATCCAACTAGGATTCTCTGAACAGAGTCCTGTTTTGACTAAAACTCTAAGTTTTGACTCATTTTGAAAGATTTGGTTAAAAACAGGTAGAAATAGTGACAAAAGACAGAGTCCTAGTCCGACTGGAACTCTGAAGAAGAGTCCTAATCCGACTGGTATTCTTAAAGAAGAGTCCTAATTCAACTAGGACTCTGGGATTTTGGCCAAAACAGAAGATTTTGAAAGGTTTTCTCCAAAACAGGTAGAAAAGGTAGTAAAAAGTAGAGTTCTGATCCGACTGGGACTCTGAAAAAAGAGTCCTGATCCAACTAGGAGTCTAAGATTTTGACCAAAACGTAGGAAACAGACAAGGGATATGACCATAACTGGTTTAAAATCAGAATGGTGTTTTAAAAAGGTTCAAAAAGATTCAAGCAAATAAAAATACAAAATCCTGATCCAACTAGGACTCTAAAATTTTTGATATTTTTGATAAATGAAGGATTCCAAGAGCGACACCACCTAAATGGGTCTCATTTGAGAATTGAAATTATGTCACATAGAAAACAAGAAAATACAACCTCTAGTAAGTTAGGGTTTGTTTGAGACACTGCTTGATCTAATTGTGTGCTCCATATTTTGTTCTCTTTCTCTCTCTTAGGAAAGAGCCTCTCTTTTATTTGGATTTTCAAGATCTTTTGCCTTATTATTTGGATCTTCAGATCCCCATCAATACCTTTAAGTTGTTAGCTTGGGTATATCACTGGTTGTACCACTGGAGCCAGATTATCTTTATCATCACCCTTAAATTGTTAACTTGGATATATCAGTGTGGACACAAAAGAAAACCCTGAACTTTAGAACCTAAAGAGACCTCGCAGATGTACTAGCCGTTGTTGCTGATAATGATCAAGAGGTAATTCTAGAAGTGATGCAAATTTCAGAGCAGGTTTCTGAACATGTAGAGGTAGTACTACTTCAGTTCCGTAGACAAGTTCTGACAGAGTTGCATTAGTTGGAGTTCGAATGGTGGTTCTATACGCCCACAACGCATCATGAATCTTTTCATGCCAGTCATGACCTGTCTTCAGAGTTCGCTCCAGGATTCGGATCAGAATCTTATTGGTGGCCTCTGCTTGACCATTTCCTTGAGGATAATAAGGAGCGGAGAAATGATGATAAATTCTGAACTTTGAGCAGAACGTCCTCATCCTCTCATTCTTGAAGTGACTGCCATTGTTTAACACAATATCATGCGGTATGCCGAAACAACATAGGATATTCTTGTGGATGAATGAGACCACATGTCGACCTTCTACTGTGCGCAGAGTGGCTGCTTTTACCCATTTAGTAAAATATTCCATTGCGGCAAGAAAATATTTGTGACCATTTGAAGCAGACGGAGTAATGGGGCCTACGACATCAAAAGCCCACATGGAAAATGGCCATGGTGAGACGACAGATTGCAAGTATGTCGCTGGCGCATGAATAGAAGGTGCTTGCATCTAGCATTGAACACACTTCTTCACAAAACGATAGCAATCTTGTTGCATGGTCCTCCAGTAATATCCTGCTCGGATGATTTGTTTGACAAGAGTTTGGTAGCCAACATGACCACCGCAAATGCCTTCATGTGCTTCCTGCATAACTTCTTTGGCTTCTTCTTTGTCCAAACATTTGGAATATTCAGAACTGAATCCACGACGATAGAGGACGTCAGCAAGAATAAAATATCGAGCAGACATGCGCTGGATTGCTCGCTGCTCTTTCTTTGAGAGTTCTGGAAAAAATTCGCCAGTTTTAATGAAATTCTTGATGTCATGATACCAGGGCTTTTTCCTTTGCTCAGCCTGGTTTATCTGCTCTACTAGGACGAAAGTTGGTTGATCAAGTCTACCAATTTCAAAGGAGTGACACGATTCTCTGCTCTTAAAATACATAATAGATCCCAGATTAGCTAAACTGTCTGCAACTTGATTGAAGTCTCTCTTGATATGGAAAAGTTGGAATTCTTCGAATTTGTCGGCAAGAGCTGAGACGATTTTCTGATAAGGAAGTAATTTCTGATCCTTCACTTGCCATTTGGCTTGGACTTGATTTACGACGAGCAAAGAATCGCCATAAGCATGCACTCTTTTGACATTGAAGTCCTGTAGAATTTTCAGACTCTGATCAAAGCTTCATACTCGGCCATATTGTGAGTGCACTGAAAATCCAGTTTGAGAGAAAAGGGAATCATCTCCTTCTCTGGTGTGATTAGCAGAATCCCAATTTCTATGCCTGCCATATTCTTGGAACCGTCGAAGAATAAATTCCAAATTGGGGATTGTTGAATATTGCAGATCCGCTCATCGGGGAAATCATCCTCGGCTTTAACATCCTCTGCTAGAGGAAAATCTGCCAATTGATCTGCAATTGCTAGGACTTTGATAGATTGCTGAGAGACATATTCCAAGTCATATTGCATTAACAGGACTTGCCATTTGGCAATCCGTCCACTGAGGAATGGTTGTTCGAGAATGTACTTCAGAGGATTAAGTTTTGAGAGAATCTTGACTTCTGATGCTAACAGGTAATGCCTCAACTTCTGACACATCCAGACAAGTGCTAGACATGTCTTCTCTATTTGAGGGTACTTTTTCTCATAATCAATGAAGGTTTTGCTCACATGGTAAATGACATGCTCTATCAGACTGCCTTCTTCATATTGTGCCAAGAATCCACCGCAAGCAACTTGATTAACTGAAATATACAGCAAAAGAGGCTTTTCCAATTCTGGTGGCTTCAGAACGGGTGGGTTAAGAAGATATTTCTTGATACAAGCAAACGATTGCTGACATTCTGGTCCCCATTCAAACTTTACTCCTTTTCTGAGTAAATGATTGAAAGGCTCACATCTCATAGCGAGATTGGATATGAATCTCTGAATTGATTGCATACGTCCCTGAAGGCTACACAATTCTCTGAGATTAGTCGGGGGCAGCATGCCAATGATGGCCTTGGCCTTAGCGGGATCCACTTCTATCCCCTTTTTGCTGACTAGAAAGCCTAACAACTTGCCAGATTCGACTCCAAAAACACATTTTTGTGGATTGAGTCTTAGCTTGTAAAGAATGAGCCGCTTGAAAACTTGAGTGAGAGCTTCGATGTGATCTTCCTCTTCTTTGGACTTTACCAGAATATCATCGACATATGCGTCCATGATTTTGTGCATCTGATCATGGAAAATGATGGCCAAAGCACGCTGATAAGTGGCTCCAGTATTTTTAAGCCCAAATGGCATGACTGTATAACAAAAAGTGCCCCAAGGAGTAGTGAAAGATGTCTTGGACTGATAGCGAGCGGCCAACTTAATCTGGTTATATCCGGAATATCCGTCCATAAAAGAGAACATGGTGTGGCCCGCTGTGCTGTCAATCAAAAGATCAATATTAGGAAGCGGATAATCATCCTTAGGAGTCGCTTTATTGAGATCTCTGAAGTCGATACAAATTCAAACTTTGTCATTCTTCTTGGGAACAATGACAATATTGGCTAGCCAATTTGGATAGTCAATGGTTCGAATGAACCCTGTTTTGAGTAGGTCTTCCAGACCTTCCTTAACTTGTTGTTCCACTCAGAGATCCATCTTTCTCAGCTTCTGCTTAACTGGCTTGATATCTGGTTTTAGAACGAGGCGATGCTCAACCAATTTGGTATTCAGACCTGGCATATCTTCATACGTCCATGCAAACACTTCTTCATGTTGCTTGAGGAAATTGATTTGTCTTTCTTTCTCTTCCGGACTCAAGCTGCTACCAATCTTGAGAATTTTTGGATCATCTTTTGATCCGATATTGATATCCTCAGTTGGATCTTGAACTAAGGATGATGGCTCATTTCTGAATTGCTGCAAATTCTGGTAGTTCTTGAAGAGCTGAATCGAACTCTACGGGTTCTTTTGACTGCTTTGTATTCTGACTGCTTTCTGCTCTTACTTTAATCTGACGAATCACTGCTGGCTTCAAAAAGGCATTTGGATTAAGAACGAGCTTCTTGATAGATCGGGAAGACATTCTGAAAATTGGAGAATAAATTGATTCAGGAAAATCGCTCATCATAAAACAGATTATTTTTATTAAGAAAATAATTGGAAAGATGAAAGAGCAAAATAATGGTAATTTTGCAAAGATTTGATAATAAGAAGTATAGAGACAAAAGGCATACAGACAGATAAAGGAAATTTGCAACTTTATTGAAAGATTGAATTGATCAAATGTCAGTGATGAAAATGAAATAGGATATCATCCCAACAAAAGAATAGAAATGAAAAGACAAGGAGATTCTTTTAATGTGTCCCCTTGACGAAAATAGTGCCCTTCTGAGATCTTCTGCTAATGAAACCCAATCCGGCTCCCTTAGGGTAGTGCTGAGGAACTACAGGCTCGAGACGACCATCTCCATTTTTGCCTAGGCCTTGAAAAGGGTGATAACCATGCTTCATTAATAGATCAATTCCCCTTTTGGCCTTCATAAACTGGGAGAACAAAGAATTATCCTTGAGTGTACTATAGTCAATTCGCCCTCCAATTTTGAAGAACTGCGGGCCTCTCCATCGAGTTATAGCCATTGTATGCTCTGGATGTTCCGCTGTCTGCAGTATTCCTGAATCTTCTTCGATGCTGACCTCATCAATGCCCCTAATGCTAGGGATATCAGTAGTAAAAGTGTGTCTAGGAACCATAGGTTGTGCTAGCCTCTGCTCTGGATCTTCGCCCAAGACTGTTGTGATCATTCCACCTTTTGACCACTTGACACACTGATGAAGAGTAGACGACACAACGTTCATATTGTGAATCCACGGTCTCCCGAGAAGCAGATTATAGGTAGGCGGCACATTGACCATATGAAAGAGAACTGAATGGACAGAGTAATCAATGAAAATCTCTAGGAAGATTTTTTCTTTCGTTGTTTGGCCATGATTATAGAACCTGTAGATGGTGATCGGGTCTGGGATGTATTCCTCTACTTTGATGCCCAAAGCCTTGGCTGTCATTTCCGGGCATATATTGAGGCTGCTACCTCCATCTATCAGCACATGAGGAACTGTCTGTTACGACAATGAAGCCGTACATGATACTTCAATTACAAGGTTTTGATGATGAGCAAGTGAAATCAACTGCATTTCAGCTAAGGCAATGAAGACATTGAAGATATCGATGAAGAATCTTTGAAGACTAGTGTGCAAATGTTAAATTCATTAAAATTCTTAGATTCTTGTAAGAGCCTTACTTAGAGTGCATATTTAGGTTGCATTTTACCTAAAATGTCTTTAGAAAAACTTTTCTAAAAGAACCCTTCATGAATTTTTTTTTAGAAAACTCTTTTCTTAAATTTTCGTATTTATTAGTCGACTAATAGACTCACCAGTCGACTAATCCTTTCGCGCCATATTTTCTAAAATGTCATTTTTGTCAAATTTGTCGATCAAAGGTATTGTTAGTCGACCGGACAGAATGTCTGTTTTCTGGAAATTTTAGCAGCAGTCGACTAATGACTTTATCAGTCGACTGGACAGAACATGTGTTTTCTGGAAATTTAGCAGCAGTCGACTAATGCTTTTATCAGTCGACCAGACATAATGTGTATTTTTCAGAAGATTTTAGCAGCAGTCGATTGAAAGGTTTTTCAGACTACTGATGATATTATCAGTCGACTAATTTTATCTCTAGTCGACTAAGTTTCAAATCTTCAGATTTTCAAACGGCTCGATAAACAGATCAGTCGACCGACGATAACTGTCAGTCTACTAATAACTAATTATTAGTCGACTAACTATTGTTCCAGTCGACTAATTTTGCCATTTTTCTTGAAACTTTAAAAAGGCGTGTCTTTTCATTTTTCAAACGTTTTGATCGTTCGAAATGGACTGTTTTGACACCCTTTCATACTCTCAACGTATGAAAACTTTCAACTATAAATATGAGTTCATTTTACACTCAAAAGCACTACAATTCAATCAATTTGAATCAATTACTCTTTGCTTTTCACTAATATTCATTTTCTCACTCACGTGATATTTTTCACTTCAGTTTTTCACTCAAATTCCTTTGAGAGACAGTGAATTCGTGAGTAGAGTATTTCAACAACCTTAAAAGCCAAGTGCATCTCATTTGCATTCATAAGAAGGGCTCATAGGTTGTTTTGTAAGTTGTTACTTATTTCATTTTTTTGTAAAAAGAAGGACTCCTTGGTTTAAAGGAGTTGTTTGCTTTCAGTAGGTGTGTTACTGAAAGTGAGACCGGATTTGGTCTGTATGATCTTGTAGTTACACAAGGTTGATAGTGGAAATCTCAAGCGGGTTTTGCTTGGGGACTGGATGTAGGTCGGGAAAGACCAAACCAGGATAAATTATTGTGTTCTTTGTGTGTTTGCTTTTCAAATTGCAAAATTCGTCAATATTCCGCAGACAATTTTTAAAAGCACTATTCACCCCCCCTCTAGTGCTCGTTGCCTCGATCCTACTGCACTTTCATTTGGTATTAGAGAAGGTTTGTTATTATTTTGATTTGATCATCATCTAGCATGACAACTACAACATATCAGCACAAAGAAGGATGCTCCTCTGTTCGTCCTCCTCTCTTTGACGGAACAAACTATGGATACTGGAAAGTGAGAATGACAATATTCTTACAATCCATGGATCTCGAAATTTGGAGAGTCGTTTCAGATAAGTACCAAACTCCATCAACCGATTTCAGCCGATGGACCGATGAAGAAAAGAAGACTGCTTCACTTAATGCCAAAGCTATGAATGCATTGTATTGTGCCGTTGACAAGGTAGAGTTCAATCACATCTCTCAATGCTCTAGAGCAAATGAAATATGGCATACTCTTCTCGTGACTCACGAAGGTACGTCAAAGGTAAAGGAATCTAAAATTGCTTCTTTAGTTCATAAATTTGAATTGTTTAAAATAAAGCAAAATGAATCTATATCGGATATGGTAACAAGAATGACCGATATCACTAACACTCTGAAATCCCTTGAAAAAGAATATTCACAAGTGGATTTAGTCAGAAAGATCTTAAGGTGTTTAATTCCTGAATGAGAGAGAAAAACCACAGTTATTGAGGAAGCAAATGATTTAAACACTCTCACTATTGAAGATTTGGTTGGTAACTTAATGGCATATGAAGTCCAACTTCAAGACAGACAAGAAGAAGAACCCAAGAAGAAATCTCTTGCTTTTAAGGCTACTTCTGACTCTGAAAATTCAGAAGAAGATGAAGATGAAGATATTGCCCTCATCACAAGGCAATTCAGAAGATTCATAAAAAAGGGAAGATTTCAAAGAAAGGTAAAGAAAGTGGATTCTTCCAATCCTAATGAAGTCAAGTGCTTTAACTGCAAAAAGGCAAAACACATCAAAAAAGATTGTCCACTTCTCAAAATCAAGCCCAAGGACCAATTCAAGAAGAAAAAGGCATTTCAAGCATGTTGGGATGATAGTGACTCCTCTTCCGATGAAGAATCAAATGAAGAAGTCGCCAACATGTGCTTTGTAGCACAAGAAGATTCGGTAAGTCAATTTGAATATGATGATTTATTAGAAGCATTTAATGATTTATATGCTAAATTTAAGAGTCTAAGTTCTAAAAACAAAGAGTTAAAAACTGAAAATTTAACTCTTGACTCTCAAAATAAGGTGTTACTTCAAGAGATAGAAGATCTCAAGAAGGAAAACTCTTGCCAAGCATTTGAGATAAAAGAAATTGGAATTAGAACCAATCTCTTACAAAAAGAAATAACTAGTCTAAAAGAAAAATCAAATGATCTTCTTGCTATAGTGACCAAATTCACCAATGGTCAAGAGAATCTAGAAAGACTTCTTGGTTCTCAAAGATGCTCGATTAATAAAACCGGATTGGAATATAGCTTCTTTGATACTCAAAATAGACCAAACTATGTTGTGAAGAATCAAAGACAATATTCTCAACCATTTGTTCATAGAACTAAATTTTCCAGTTCTAATATAAATGCATCTAATCATGAAACTTATAATGCTTATAAGCCTAGACATGATTACTCTAGAAATGCTAAAATTTTTTATAGAAAGAATATTTATTATCAAAGGAAACCAAAATCCAAATGGATATGGATTCCTAAGACTAACTCTCATGGACCCAAAAATAGAAAGGGGTCAAATGCTTTGTCTTCTAATTTTGTTGTAGGTACACAAAATAAGGAGCAAATGGATATTGGACAGCGGTTGTTCCAAACATATGACTGGAAGGCCAGAGTTATTTTCCACCCTCCAAAATAAGGATGGAGGAACTGTCACCTTTGGTGACAATAACAAGGGAAAAGTAATAGGTATTGGTAATATTGGTAATCCAAAATTTCCCTTGATAGAAAATGTTCTTTTAGTAGATGGTTTAATGCATAATTTATTATCTATTAGTCAATTATGTGATAAAGGTTTTCATGTTTCTTTTGAACATGATTTATGCTTAATTTCTGATTTTTAATCTAAAAAGATCATTTTTAAAGGTATAAGAAGGAACAATGTGTATGAACTTTATTTAGATGAGTTACCCGCTTTTAATGAAAAATGTCTTATTGTTTCAAATGAAATTCAATGGTTATGGCACAAGAGACTTGGACATGTTAACTTTAAAATTATTTCCAAGTTATCCAAGAATGATCTTGTAAGAGGCCTACCTAGAATACCATATAAGAAAGATCACTTATGTGATGCTTGCCAAAGGGGTAAACAAATCAAGAGTTCTTTTAAAGCAAAAGATATAGTTTCAACAAAACATCCTCTTGAACTTTTACATTTAGATCTATTTGGACCATCTAGAATTCAAAGTTTGAATGGTAGCAAGTATGCTTTTGTTATAGTAGATGATTATTCTCGATTTACATGGGTAATTTTTCTAAAAAACAAAAATGATGCTTTTTCTGAATTTTCCAAACATTGTAGAAGAATTACAAATGAAAAATCTACATCTATTATTAAAATTTGTAGTGATCATGGTGGTGAATTTGAAAATGAATCTTTTCTAAAGTATTGTGATTTACATGATATATCTCATAACTTTGCTTTTCCTAGAGCGGCTCCACAAAATGGAGTTGTTGAAAGAAAGAATAGAACTTTGCAAGAATGTGCTAGAACCATGCTTCAAGATAAAAATTTACCAAAATACTTTTGGGCTGAAGCAATAAATACAACATGTTATGTTTTAAACCGTGTTCTTATTCGACCAATCTTACATAAAACATGTTTTGAATTGTATTATGATCGTATACCAAAGATCTCATATTTCAAAATTTTTGGTAGTAAATGCTTCTTGTTAAATACCAAAGATAATCTTGATAAGTTTGATTCAAAATCAGATGAATCCATATTTCTTGGATATTCGTCTAGAAGTAAAGCTTATCGTGTTTTTAATAAAAGAACATCTTGCATTGAAGAATCTTGACATGTTTCATTTGATGAGAATTGTGAGCAGGTTATACCTCTAAGCAAAGGAGAAGAAGTAATACTTCAAGAAGAGTCTTTGATAGAGAATACTTCTCAAGATAATGTTCCTCTTCAACCGGTTTGGAAAGAAGTTCCCAATCATCCACATGAACAAGTTATTGGAGAAATAAAGAGTGGTGTCCAAACTAGATGGAAATTGGAAAAATATATTGCAAATATTGCTTTCATATCTAAAATAGAACCAAAGAATATCAATGAGGCTTGTGATGATGAATTTTGTCTTTTGGCCATGTCTGAAGAACTTAACCAATTTACTAGGAATGATATTTGGGATCTAGTTGATAGACCAAAGGATCATCCAGTAATTGGAACAAGATGGGTCTTCCGTAATAAGCTGGACGAAAATGGCAAAGTCATTTGAAACAAAGCAAGGCTAGTAGCACAAGGCTATAATTAAGAAGAAGGCATAGATTTTGATGAAACCTATGCACCAGTGGCTCGATTAGAGTCAATTCGAATGATGCTTGCTTTTGCTAGTTACATGAACTTTAAGTTATATCAAATTGATGTTAAGAGTGCATTTTTAAATGGACACATCAATGAAGAAGTTTATGTAGAGCAACCTCCAGGCTTTGAAAATGAGAAATATCCAGAAAAAGTCTACAAATTGAAAAGAGCTTTGTATGGACTTAAACAAGCACCCAGAGCGTGGTATGAAAGACTACGAAATTTTCTAGAACAATCTGGTTTTTTCATTGGTCAGGTAGACTCCACTTTATTTATTAAAAATTTTAATTCAGATATTCTTATTATGTAAATTTATGTTGATGACATAATATTTGGTTCTACTAATGATTCTCTTTGTAAAGAATTTGCTAAAGCTATGCAGGAAGAGTTTGAAATGAGCTTGATGGGCGAATTAAACTACTTCCTTGGACTTCAAATAAAGCAAACTGAAGAAGGAGTCTTCATCAATCAGGCTAAGTATACAAAAGAACTTCTCAAGAGATTTGGGATGGACTCATCGAAATCAAGAAGGAATCCTATGAGTACAACTACTTCTCTTGATAAAGATGAAAATGGTAAAAATGTAGATACTAAGCTCTACAGAGGTATGATCGGATCTCTATTATACTTAACTGCTAGTCAACCTGATATAATGTTTAGTGTTTGTATGTGTGCAAGATTTCAAGCTAATCCAAAAGAATCTCATTTAACTGCAGTAAAATAAATTCTTCATTATTTGAAAGATACTTCAGATTTTGGTTTGTTTTACCCAAAATCATCTTCCTTTGATTTAGTTTCATATAGTGATGCAGATTTTGCAGGAAGTAAATCTGATCGCAAGAGTACTAGCTGAACTTGTCATTTCTTAGGAAATTCCTTAGTCTCTTGGTTTAGTAAAAAACAAAATTCATTGACACTCTCTACAACTGAAGCAGAATATATAGCGGCTAGTTTAGCGTGTTCACAAGTACTATAGATGAAACAGACCTTAAAAGATTTTGGTTTGAATTACTCCACAACAACCATTTATTGTGATAATACTAGTGCTATAAATCTTTCGAAAAATCCTATTCAGCACTCAAGAACTAAGCATATTGAAGTTAGACATCATTTCTTAAGAGATCATGTGTTAAAAGGAGACATTTTGTTAAATTTTATTTCCACTAATGAACAACATGCCGATATCTTCACTAAACCACTTAAAAATGAAGATTTTATGAGAATTAGGAGAGAACTAGGCATTTGCTCAACTCACTTTTCTGATCTTTATTTTCTGTCTTTACTAAACTTTGATACTTTATGGGTTGTAATATTTTAAACGTGTATTTACATTTTGCTTATGCTATTTCTGCCCTTACTCTTTTTTATTATGACAAAGGGGGGGGGGGGGGGGAAGATAGAATTAGATTAGATATATGCATGAAAATTGCAGGAGACCTTGCATGTGAAATGCGAAATTAAGAAAAAGAAAGCATTGAAAATTGCATTTATGAAAAAGTTTTAAATGCATGAAGTAATGATGAATGGAAATGCAAACCAATCAATATGTGATATATGTGCTTTGAATGTGCTAACTTTTAATGTTTTGCAGCATATTGATAGGGGGAGTAAAATCTCCATCTATGCATCTAAATGCTTCATCTTTGATTAAGTTTGTCATCATCAAAAATGGGGAGATTGTTACGACAATGAAGCCATACATGATACTTCAAGTACAAGGTTTTGATGATGAGCAAGTGAACTCAACTGCATTTCAGCTAAGGCAATGAAGACATTGAAGATATCGATGAAGAATCTTTGAAGACTAGTGTGCAAATGTTAAATTCATTAAAAGTCTTAGATTCTTGTAAGAGCCTTACTTAGAGTGCATATTTAGGTTGCATTTTACCTAAAATGTCTTTAGAAAAACTTTTTTAAAAGAACCCTTCATGATTTTTTTTTTAGAAAACTCTTTTCTTAAATTTTCGTGTTTATTAGTCGACTAATAGACTCACCAGTCGAGTAATCCTTTCGCGCCATATTTTCTAAAATGTCATTTTTGTCAAATTTGTCGATCAAAGGTATTGTTAGTCGACCAGACAGAATGTCTGTTTTCTGGAAATTTTAGCAGCAGTCGACTAATGACTTTATCAGTCGACTGGACAGAACATGTGTTTTCTGGAAATTTAGTAGCAGTCGACTAATGCTTTTATCAGTCGACCAGACAGAATGTGTATTTTTCAGAAGATTTTAGCAGCAGTCGACTGAAAGGTTTTTCAGACTACTGATGATATTATCAGTCGACTAATTTTATCTCTAGTCGACTAAGTTTCAAATCTTCAGATTTTCAAACGGCTCGATAAACAGATCAGTCGACCGACGATAACTGTCAGTCTACTAATAACTAATTATTAGTCGACTAACTACTGTTCCAGTCGACTAATTTTGCCATTTTTCTTGAAACTTTAAAAAGGCGTGTCTTTTCATTTTTCAAACATTTTGATCGTTCGAAATGGATTGTTTTGACACCCTTTCATACTCTCAACGTATGAAAACTTTCAACTATAAATATGAGTTCATTTTACACTCAAAAGCACTATAATTCAATCAATTTGAATCAATTACTCTTTGCTTTTCACTCATATTCATTTTCTCACTCACGTGATATTTTTCACTTCAGTTTTTCACTCAAATTCCTTTGAGAGACAGTGAATTCGTGAGTAGAGTATTTCAACAACCTTAAAAGCCAAGTGCATCTCATTTGCATTCATAAGAAGGGCTCATAGGTTGTTTTGTAAGTTGTTACTTATTTCATTTTTCTGTAAAAAGAAGGACTCCTTGGTTTAAAGGAGTTGTTTGCTTTTAGTAGGTGTGTTACTGAAAGTGAGACCGGATTTGGTCTGTATGATCTTGTAGTTACACAAGGTTGATAGTGGAAATCTCAAACGGGTTTTGCTTGGGGACTAGATGTAGGTCGGGAAAGACCATACTAGGATAAATTATTGTGTTCTTTGTGTGTTTGCTTTTCAAATTGTAAAATCCGTCAATATTCCGCAGACCATTTTTAAAAGCACTATTCGCAGCCCCCTCTAGTGCTCGTTGCCTCGATCCTACTGCACTTTCACTGTCATCCCTTTGGTTCAAATCACAACATACAGAGTATTGTTGTGAAATACATGAGGCTTTGAGAGATCCTCATCTGAAAAAGTAATTGGAGCATTCGTCATGGCCTGATTGACTATTTGGGCCATGTCCTTAGGAGTTGTGCTCGGTTTCACTTTGATTTTCTCCAACAGATCATCCAACATCTGCTGATGTTTGGCGGAAGCTTGGGCTAAATCCAAAATTGAGACATTAGATAATGGTGTAATTGGTTTTGGAGTCGATGTCTCATTTTTCTCTGGGGCGGGCTTAATAAAATGTTTGGGGAACCATGCATTCTTTTAGCTACATCAGAAGATACCCCAGCGGGCTTGAGAGATATTTTCATTTTTCCAAAGGCCGAGAGGAGATCCATTTTCTGAGCTTTGGACTGAGCCCGCTGCAATACAAGGACCTAATGCTGAGCTCGCATATCCTTTTTAGAGCATGGCTTGATGTTCTCTTGTGGTTGAAAAGACTGCTCAGAGAGGACTGCTGTAGAATGATGGGGAAATGGTCTCTTCAGAATGTCCATATTTTCATCTTCGACACCCTCTACCAGAAGATTCTTGTCAATGAGATCATGAACAATATTTTTGAGAACGAAGCAGTTCTCAGTATTATGTCCCACTGTTCTGTGAAATTTGCAAAATTGATCCTTGAATTTTCCCATGGGCACAGGGGGATCGACCAGTCTAGGCAATTTGACCATTTCTTTGGTCAACATATACTCGAGTACAGTCTCGAGTGATTGGTCCAGTGGAGTGAACTTCCTATCATAGCTCCATCCTTCATGTTTTACTTTCTCCCGTGGTTTCGGTCCCTGTTCTAACTGAAGTGGCTTGTTGAATTGCGGGATCGACTTTCCTTTTTGATCATTCTTGTTTGAACTTCCGGCCCCATAACAGAAATCTCCGTTCTGCCCCTTGCGATGATTCCATTTATCATTTCTGGCAGAGTGGGTGAAATGAGTCTTCTTCTTTGATTCATTCTGGCTATTGTTCTTAGCAAAAGTGAAGCCTTCGTAGAAACCGTTTTCCATACTTAACTCAAGCCATTCGGCTCGCTCTGTTAACTCAATAAATGTTTTGGATGGTGCGGTGGAGATGAGGCCTTTCAGAGGCTGTGAGAAATTACTTAGGATCAAGGACAAAGCATGCCCCTCTAATATGGGGTCTCTCATCTTATTGCAAGCTGACCTCCAGCGATGAATGAAATCTCTAGCCTTTTCATTTTCTCTCTGCTTGAGGCCGCAGAGATGACTGAGGGTGGGAAGCGCCTCAGCATTAAAGAGAAAACGCTCAATGAACATGTTTACTACCTTATCAAATTCTTTCAGTTCAATTGGGTTAACATGCTCCGAGTACCATTTAGCTATTGTTCCCTCCAGACTGCGAGGGAAACAAAGAAAAAGCGCTCGATTGTCTCGCTTGAATCTGGAGCATTCAGCAAAGAACATGGCAAGGTGTGTCTTGGGATCACCAGAACCATCGAATTTGATGAACTTCTTAGGGAGATTATCCAGATTGTCGTCTCCCTCCAAACCGTCATAGAAGTCTTCGCTGTTGAAGACCTTCTTTCCCTTATCGCGGGCCTGCAGATCTCGAACTATTCTGACCACATCTTTGAATTGTGGCTGGTCAAAGTCACTGATAGACTGATCTTTGAATTTATGGGCTGACCCCTGCTCTTGAGTTGACTTCCGAAATGCCTGATGAGTCTCAAACTCTTCATCTGAATCTTTCGCTGATTCTTCTTCATCGGTCGAATCAACATACTGAATGAACTTCTTGACTGCCTTCGAGACCTCCTTCATTGCCCAACCTTTTGCCTTTTGCTTAACTTGGATCTGCTTTGCACTGGCTTCAGCTTGCTCTGCCAGCATTTTGGTCATCATTTTCTTGAACATGGCATACATTTTAGGATCAATGTCGTCCTCAACCTGCTGCCCTTGATTTCTGCCGGAATGCGGGGAGCCCATCTCTTCTTTTGAAGCTGTTGAGTGTGCCATGCCTTCGACTGGTGCGATTTTCTTTCTGGACCTTGTCTGAACCATTGAATGTCACGAAAGCTCTATTGAGGTTGCTAACGCTCTCTACAAGGCAGAATTGATGGTTAGGCTTTTGAAAGAAATTTTGATTGGAGGAAAATATTTACTGAGAATTTTGGTAGACAATTGAAAGAGTATCCCATTACTAGGGATTGAGTCGTTGCTGGGATTACGACAATTGCGTTGTCATTCCTTTGAAAAAATAAACAACTGAAAAATATGCCTTGTTACCTAGGCGAGGTCGTCAAACCAAGATAGAATGGAATTTAAAGGAATTTTATTGAAGGAAAAACATGATTTTATTAATAATAAACTTGACAAAGGGGAGGGGGTCGAACAATTTTCCACCACTCCTGATAATCAGAGGACACTCAAGGACCAGAAAAAATAGTTAGGGTAACAAAAGAATCCCAGCCACGTCTGGCAGATTGGTATGCTCCGAACCACTGATCTGATGTGAGATCGAACTCTGGCAAGATCCCTGATAGTGAACGAATTTCTATGCGCTTCTGTCTCTGAAAGAACTGCCTGACACACCGCTCTGGATGGTAGTATGCACAGAAGAATGGGCCAAGTAGCCTGAACCGCTTGCCGTATGCATAAGTATATTTGGGAGGTGATTACTGATGATCAAAGTAGTCCCATACGATTTCTTCCTCTTGAAGGTTGTCGATTAAAAACCGGTATCGCGCAACTGGCAGAAGCTTTTCACCATTGTATCTAAATGAACTGGCTCGAGCTGGCACATGTCGAAGGAACCAAGATTGCAATGCATAAGTGCACCCTTCGACTAGAATTGATTCTCCGAGTGTGAAACGGGTCAACCCTCGGTACAGAAAGGCAAGTGCAGCCATGGCTATGGAGAGGCGGCTGGTCTGTCGACTTCCCCAACTTCGCAGAAGTTGAACTATCCTCATATCCATGTAATTTCGTCCGTCTAAAAAGAGAGCTAATCCCACAGTGCATAAGACCATCGCATGCTGAATTCTTTCTCGAGCTGTTCGAGATAAGGAACTGACTTCCACAAATGCCCCATACTATCTGTAGATTTCGAGCAGGTCCACATATTCATTTTCATTCTCCTCCACCAATGGCCGAGACTTGCGTCCTGTCATCCGGGCTAAAGCATCTCGGGGATCCAGACCCTTGACATTGATCAAAAATTGTTTCTCCAGTGGATCTCCAGGCTGATGTGAACACCCCAAATTTTTCAAAATCTTTTAAATATTCCCTTCTTGCCCCTAAATTCATTTTTGAGCAAATGAGTCATTTTTAAATCTAAATTCCAGTTCATTTCTCAAGTTTTAATGAAATTAAATTCATTTTATATATTTAAACTGATTTCGAATCTGGATCCATTGTCCAGATCCAAATCTGAGTCTCATTGTCCAAATTTTAAATTAAAATTACAGAAAATACCAAAAATAATTTTAAATAGCTCGGACAGTCCCTCCGACATCCGTTTGGATCCATCATGTTGTATTTCTCAATTCGAGTTTCAAAACTCGAACATTTTCTCAAAACTTGGGTCCAAACCCATTTTCTGAAGAAATTTTCTCAAAATAACCTTGATTTTTCAGAAAAACCCTTTTTTTTCTATAAATATTTTAAAATTTTGTAAAATTAGTTTAAAATTCTTAGTTTTAGAGTTTTGTTTTCAAAAATATCATAAAATGTATATAAAGTGAAGAAAATAACAAAAAAATTAAAAAAATATAGAAAATAAACAAAATTCGGACTTTTGAAAAACTCTTTTTTTTTTAAAACAATCTTTTAAACTAAAAACAGTTTTTGCAAAAGCTTTTGAAAAAGAGTCGGCCACTTGAAAATCTTTAAAACGTAAGGGTTTTTTCGAAAAAAAGAAAAAAATCGCGTTTTCTTTAAGGTTACAAAGTTTTTTTTTTCTCTCTCTCACAGAAACCCTCTCTCCCTTTCTCGCAGGCTACCCTCCAGAAGCTTCTCCCCATCAAGCTCCACCCTCCGATCCTCCATGGTCTTCATCTCCCGTTCATCCCCAATGGCCTCCACTTTCTCTCGTTTACGCATCTCTCTCTCTCTCTGTCGATCGATCGATCGATCTCCATCCAACTTACCTGAGCCATTGATCCTCTAACTTCCTCCATGCCAGGCTCTTCTTCCCCCTCTTTAAAACAGGGCAAAGAAGGAAACCCTAACCACCGCTTCTTCACCTCCGCACCTCCTTCCTTCTTCTCATCCGTTTCCACCATTTCCCCCTTCTTCATTTTCCTCCAGCCATTATCGACCCCTTTTCCTTATTCCCTTTTTCAAGTTCGGAAGTCCCTGCAAGCCAGAAGAACCAGAAAGCTTCCCCTCTGGTTCCATCAAAGAAAGATCGACCCTCACCCAGGAGGACCGCGAAATAACAGACCTTCTTTCAAGCATTAGGATTCGTTATGGACATCTCCCTCTTAGGGGTGTTCTGCAGCCATCAAATGAAGTCAATCGACATACCTCCTCACCATCAGCCGAAGGATGTCAACCGTGCAAATGCCATGCTGCATTGATCCATCTTCAATCTCTAAAAAAATTTCGGCATAACCACGCCCTCCTTCTCTGGGTTTCTTCGAATCGTTCAAAGAAGGCCGATTTTCTCTGTAGTATCAGATTACGGTAAGAGTCCATCGCCTTTCCTCTTTGTTTAAACCCCATTTAAAAAAAAAAACAAAAAAAAAAAATGCACCTCCTGCACCATCGATTTGCTCATGGCACTTTCGATTTGCATGTGTGCAACATCAACAGAAGGATCTGATTCTGACATTTTCCCTTTCTTGTTTCAAATTTCCTTTAGCTTAGGTAATTTGAATATTAGTTTGTTTAATTCTGAATGAACCATTTCATCGAATGATTTCGTTTGTTTTGCTTGATTCTGGTTTTCTCATTATGCGTGATCATTTTATTCTAGCCTATCTTCTTTCTTGTTTATTTCGACGTAATCGTTTACCATAAAGATCATCCATGAACCAATGGTTGATCTCCATGGTTGCCCAAGAGGTACTATTTCATGCCCGAAACAGGTTCACGAAATCAACCTCTATAGTCACTTTGTTGCATCTCTGAGTATATTTGGCAGATCACTTATCTGAGCATTATCCATGTTTATGTGTATGCTTTTGTAACATGAGGAATTTGTCATGCATCATCTTGTTCTGAAATATATGCATAGTGTTGAGCTTCTATTATCCTATCCCGATCTAAACTCCCCAATATATCTAGTGAGGCAGTCATCATCTTCTTATCTCTTTGATAATCTAGTTATTCTTTATTGACAATAACACAGGGGCGTGTATCTACATTGTGAATAATGGGCTTGAGGACGCCAAAAACAATATAAAGAATAAATCAACATAGTTTTTTTTTTGACGTAATGATTACCTGTTTTCGCATTGCTATGGTTATGTTGTGGTAATATGCTGAATATTTCAATACAATTGATAATATGTTAGTGATCTTTGTTTATTCAAAATTTCCTAAGAAAATATTTCTTCCTAATTTATGACATATTTGGTTGACAAGGATGGGTGTGGTCATGATTTCTCCACGCTATCTTCTGTTTGGTCTTCTCTTTTTGCATGTTTATGTGTATATCAGTCCATTTTACATTGTTATTCATGCTTCGACTGGATTCCAAAGAAGAGATTGATTAGTCCTGGCTTCAAATGACTAAAGGGCTCTCTACTGATTGGTATAGTTGAAAATGAGAGCTTTTGTTTTAGTGGTTTGGTTTGAGCATTATTGTTTATTTGGAGCATCTGTGCAATGTTACGTTGGTATCGCTAAAATCCAGTATAATCGATAGTTGCTGCAGAAATGTGGTACGGATTTTTACGGACCCCCTCCTCTTTTTCCCCAATCGAGGCATTTGCCACAGTCAAGAGTCCTTCAAAGGACGTCCAAACTCTAGACTTAGTTACATGGAATGCAATCATTGTGAAATACATTCAGTTGAGCTTTTACAGAGATGCTTTGGATACTTCAGTACAGGAACGCAATCCCAACTCTATCACTCTTGGTAGCATGCTATCAGGCTATGGTCATTTGGGATCTCTTAGTCATGGTATGGTCATTCATGGCTGTGCATTTAAAACAGCATTAGGCTCTGATCTTCGTAAAAGTAACTCAGTAACATTAATATATTATAAGGGCAAGGTTGTCGAAGCTGCAGAATTAATATTTGCTAGAATTCATGTTCATGAAATTCGATAATCTCTCGTCTTGTGCAGAATGGATGTACCAGGAGAGCCATTAACCTCTTTCATAAAATGGAATTTGAGCCTAATAAGATCACCCTTGTTAATATGATATATGTTTCTTTGGCAGTCGGTGAGAGCATAAACAGGTACATCTTTCGGCTAATTTTGTTTCAAAACATTTATATAAATGTGACACTTGTGGATATATATATAGCAAATGTGGCGGACTCAATCCCTTTCATTAGTTATTTCACTGCACGTTATGTTTACCATCTGTCACTGCTGTTGTTATAGTTATATCATTTTCTTTACTTCCCACAATGATATCTCACTTCCACCACTTGCATGATTTTTTTTTTTTTAGATTGATGTTTCTGTGAAAAAAAAATATTTTTAGCTTCTCCGGAGAAGCTTCCTCATCAAGAAAATGCCAATAAGGATGATGGTGGCTGGAATTTCAGTCATCCAGATTGCAAAATGCCTATTCTCATACACCCATTGTGGATAAATGAAATACAGGTGGTATTCAGGTATAATGAAAACCTGTAGCAGGCATAATATTAGATTGATTTAACTTGCTAATTTATGAGGAAAACCTACTACCAATCGAGCATTACCTGGCATTTTGTTGTTTCATTTAAATGTGGTGTGTTTGTGCAGATTAATGTGTTTACATAGGGTTCTTTATGTCTGTTATGGGCTAATTTGGTAGAGGAGATTGAACCGATTTGGAGAACTGTTGACTAATGTCTGAAATGTAGATTTGCAGGTTATTAACAGATGGGAAAGCAATCCATATACCATATAGGGATTCAAAGCTTACTCGGCTTCTCCAATCCTCTCTTAGTGGCCATGGTTTTGTATCTGAACTAAAAAGCAAAACTTTCAAGTGTCTTAACAGGGAAGACATCCATACCTTGGGGTACTATGATACCATTGACCAGTTTTCACACTATTGCATATACTCGGTTTGTGTTTGCTCAGAATATTTTGAGGAGCTGAAGAATTCAACGACATTAAGCTTAAAGCTTATTCCGGGGTTCTAGAAGACCTCTGCAAATAGTTGGTTCCGGCAAATCTGGAATGAGCAGATCAAGGTTGATAGCCAACTAGTGACTAATTCTGACACCATTCTGATGTAGGATACCCAAAGCCCTCTGTACAAGTTTTTTTTTTTTTTCTTTTTTTCCTTTCTCTTTCTGTGGAATTGTAGTGTATGCTTTATCTCTTTATATTTGAATTAATATCTTTTGAAATTAGATTAATTCACATTGTTGTTTCGCTAGGTGATAAGGAAAGTGGATTGATATTGTTAATAATCTTATGAATTCTTCATTCATTGGGTAAATTTCTGCTATGACCCATTTCAACCGCAGTCCTTTTCAGACGGAAGATATTTTGCCAACATGTTCTGTTGCATGCAGTTTCCTTTCTTAGATCAATTTGATTCCCATCTACCTTGTCTATATGAGACTTTAGTCACATCATTAACTGGATCATAAAGGGTTGATAAAAACCTGAGTCATTAGTTGTATCATTATGAGCCAATTTTAGATTAGTGTTAACTTAACCTTTTAGATATTCTTATGTTAGGATCCAGTTCTGTATGCATACACCCCCCCCCCCCCCTACTCATTACTTTGCAAAATGTTAGACAACATACTGTTCACTGAAAATCAGTCCTTATGAAAATTATATTTAGACAATAGGGGGATAATCTTTCATTAAACATGTACATATGCTTAGGCAAATATCCATGGATTCTTTTGTATTTAAACATGTACATATGTAGGTTTTCATTAGCATAATGTATATTCATCCTCCCCTATGTATATACACTTCACCATTGATATGAGTACGAATCTTCTAGCATTTGCCTTACAGATTCAAGATTATATCTTACCAACCTCCCTTTTATATGCATCTTTTGCTCTGTGCTAACTCACATTTTGCAGAAATTAGGCTATTTTTCTTATTGAATTAAGAATGTGAATCTCAATTCCATTCAGATACTGGTAAATAGCTAGATCTTAAATACAAAGCTTACATTTCCTCTTTTAGATAGAATAAATGAGCATTATAAATATCATGAATTACTTGTTCTCATATTTTCTCCTTTATTTTCAAAAAATTCACAAATGGGAACACGAATGGCACATGCACCACTTCGTAAGAGGTAATTAATCCTAAGTTGATGATTTACATCAATGGACATAGTCAGGATGTAAACAAGACTTAGGATTTTTATCTTTTACGAAATAACACTGGATCTACACTGGATCCGTTTTCAAAATTCATCATATTTTCCTTAAATATTTTCTCCTTTTATCAGAATTTTACTTAAAATTAACTCAAAATATATACCAATGGCCATAGTCAGGGTATATTGAGAGTTCATTTCATTTTAAATTCTATAAAAGCACCAAATTTATTTCATTCTTCTCTTGAATTTAAATATAGATTATTATATAATACATTCAATGACCATAGTCAAGGACGTATTATATTTTCAATCTTATTTTAATTCATTTAAAGAATGAAATAGCTTTTCAAAATCCAATTTCAAAAATTCAAATTCATTCATCATTTAGGATAGAACTGCATCATATTTTCAAAATTCCTTTTTCAAAAACTCCAAGTGATGTAAATATCTTCCTCAATCTATCTTCAATTCTTATAAAATCCAATCCATCCTTTCATTTTTCAAATCCTATTTCATTTTCAAAGTTCAAAGATTTCACATTCATTTTATATTCAAAACTCAAATTAGATATCAAAGTTCAATTTGACTTTGAAATTCCAAATTCATTTTATATTCAAAAACTCCAATCAAACTCAAAGTTCAATTTAACTTTGAGATTCTTGATTCATCTTCTAAATTCCAAATTCAAACTTCAAAATTCAAGGTCTAACTTGACTTTGAAATTCATTTGTATATTCAAGATTCAGTTTCTAAATTTCATCTTCCAAATTCAATTGGAAATTCTGATTCATCTCCTGATCCCAAATTCTAGCTTCAAAATTCAAAGTCCAATTTGACTTTGAAATCCATTTGTATATCCAAAATTCAAATTCTAACTTCAAATTCAGAGTCCAATTTGACTTTGAAATCCATTTGTATATCCAAAATTCAAAATCTAAATGAAATTTCAAAGTTCAAATTAACTTTGAAACTTCTGATTCATCTTCATATTCAAGACCAAGTTCATCTTCAAAATCCAAAATCAAAGTTTGAGATTGATCCTGAATCTCAAAAGCTTGGCCTTCTCTAAGTTTTAAAATTCAATCTGGGTTTTCAAAACCCAGATCTATACTCAAAAGTCCCATTTGGACTTTCAAAAACTCAAATCCAAAATTAGATCAACTTGGATCCAGTTTTCTAAATACAATTCTACTTTTGGGTCTCAGACTTCAGATCCAAATCCGTTTTAGGATCCAGAACCCAGTTCCACTTTGGATCTCAGACTTTAGATCCAAATCTATTTTAGGATCCAGAACCCAGTTCCACTTTGGATCTCAGACTTCAGATCCAAATCCATTTTAGGATCCAGAATCCAGTTCGACTTTGGATCTCAGACTTCAGATCCACTCCATTTGAGGATCCAGAACCCAATTCTACATTTGGATCTCAGACTTCAGATCCACTCCATTTTAGGATCCAGAACCCAAGTCCATCTTGGATTCTAAATCTCGGATCCCATTTTGTTTAGGATCCGGAATCCAATTCCAATTCTAGATTTCAATTCCATTTTCGGATCTAATCTGAATCTCTTAAATCCATTTCTATTCTTAAATACCATTTGATTTTCTCAGTCCATTCCAATTTCAAACTTCAAAATCTAAATTCAATTCCATCTCAAGTATTCATTTCCTTTCCTAAATTCAAGTTCAAAATTCAAAGTCCATTTCCGACTTTGAAACTTCATTTTCCTTTCATTTTCAAAAGCTTCAAGTCATTCTTTCTCAAAGTCAAGATTTATTCTTTCAACTCTAATTTACTTCAAAGACTTAGAAATTCTCTGATCTATCTCAAGTTCTGAGTCAAATTCAATCATCTTTTCACTCTCTTACCAAATTCATCTCAGAATACTTGGAAATTTTCAAAAAAAAAGAGCATACATCCTTGCATTGCACAAGCATCATTCTTTGTACATTTAGAATTAGAATAAATTCTTAGATAATATTTAGGCAAAGCAAAAGGCATAGATTCGATCCTTGGTTCGATTACCCCTGGTAAAGGCTCTAGGAACGGTCGAACCTCGTACCGACGAGCTAATTCCGTCTCTCCATTTTTTTCCCACAAATTTTCAAAACGGAGGCGAGTTAAATTTCTAAATATTTTCAAATTAAGGTCAAGTGAGACCCCGCAAAAGAGTTCCTCTTCTCTTTTTCTTCCTTTCTTTTCTCTTCTCTCTTTCTTTTCTGTATTTTATTTTCCTCCCTTCAAAAAGGAGGAAAATAGAGGTTAGAAAAGGAAAAGAGAAGGAAAAGTGAAAAACCACAAGAGAGGAAAAATTTTGCAATGATCACAGCTGACCAGCTGGTTCAGGTAATCCCATAATCTCTGAGAATTCGTTCATCAATAAAGTCATTTCCCCCCATGGAAACCAGAAGGTACTAGTGCTTGGATTCCACCGTTCTGCCAGTGCGTGGATCAAATTGTCGTTGATTGTCTGCTTTCCCACTGCGGATGCCAGTTTTAATCCACAATCGCTCAGATGGTCCAGAAACATACGAGAGAAGTTCTTGAGCCATGAATAATACCACCGGGGAAGGAAGGATCCGATGCTGAGGACTCGATGTTCAGAAAGACCTTGTCGCACCTCGTAAGAGATGTGACCCTCATGAAAGACTGAATCAAGTTGACTGGATGCCATTGGACTGGAAAACATAAAAAATTGGAATAAAACTTAGGAAAATATAAGGATTTTGAAAAAGATGCAGGCAGGATAAAAATGAAGCAGGAAATTCGAGATCCAGAAGAACGAAGGGATAGAAAATCACCTGGAGTTTTGAAGAAAAACAGAGGAGAATTTGAAAAATCATCCAGGGTTTTGAGAAAATACAAATGAATACTTCATAAATTGGAAAATGAGGTATTTGAAAAATCGTCTAATATTTTGGAAAAACTGGAAAAGTAAAGAGGCGATGACTACAACATATTCAATCGCATCCTGTACAAACAATCATGCACATACAACATTCCCTAAAAGCTGACTCTAGATGCACAAGTTTTGAAATAGCTGTAGGACCTTAATCCTAACTCTAAGGTTCAGATCATCTGTGTCCAATCATGCTATGCCTATATACTCAAGCCGAGGCTCGATGTATGTGGCATAAAATCAATTTCTCCGGTTCTAGGTTCAAGTTTTCCAACATCCTTGAGCGCCTGCCGATATACGTTGGACTATGACCCTTGGTACGTGGCAGGGGGGTTTTCACCCAAATAGGTGCCCCAGTTGTGAGGCTTTGTCCCGAACTATAGTTCTGGAAGAAAGCCCAGCAACGTGAAGACCGGGTAAAGATAGGTGGGGTGGTTTTTGAAAACATGATCACATGCAAGCAAACAGATGACTCTAAGTCCTAAAGAGATAGAATTTTGAAATATTTGAAGAAGCAAACATTGTTTTTATACAATTCCTAGATTGAGGAGTGTTGTATTAGACCTAAGTCTATGTGAGCATGAATAATTCTCCTCAATATGGTCCTACCAAACCATGCCTAGTCTGCATGCAATCCATGTCAGCTGGGTTCAAGTCTAGGCTCCTAGGTTCACACAATATCATGAAATAAAAGCTGACATTCCATAGAACACGATTTTGACAATTTAAACTAAGTCAAGAGCACAATTGATCAGGCGAAGACAGGTCCCATCACGGTCGCCAAACCTGTTATCATCGCAAAATTTTACTTTTGCAAATCAAACTCACCTTTGAAAAAGTTTTTTTTTGAAAATAACTCACCTCCGTTTTAAAATGCGGGATAATTTCGAAGAATGGGACTCATCTGTCGGTACGAGGTTCAACCGTTCCTGGCGCCTTTACCAGGGGTAATTGAACCAAGGATCAAAAGTGTGCTTAGCTTTGCTCAACTTGTCTAAATCATGTTCTATTTCTTAAATGCACAAAGAATCAGGCATGTGCTATGAATTTTCTGAAAATGTAGATTTGAAAACATGATGTTTTCTTCTGAGATTTGAAATACTTGGAAATTTTTTAAAAAGATAACACTTGGAAAATCGTGAACCATGGTGAGAGAATATTTCTGAGGAAAATGAAAATCGATTTCTCAGGAATTTAGAGTTTTTGTGAAAATCGATTCTGAGAAAACCTCAATAACTTTAGAAAATTTGATTTCTCTGAAATAGAACTTGGGAATTGAAAATGTAACTTGAAAAATCAGGATTTTGAATTTGGGAAATGCTTGAAATATCAGTGGAAAATCAATGTGTTGAGAAAATCAATTTCTGAATAATACTTAGAAATTTTGAGAAAATTGATTTCTTTGAATTGAAATTGGAATTTGTAAATGAATTAAATGAATGAATATGGATTTGAAAGACTTGATTTTGAGGAATTGAGAAAATCCTTTTGTATTTTTGAGAAATGCAGTGCATTTTGAAGTTAGCCTAAGAGTGTAGGCTGAATGTGGCTAATACGAAGATCACAAATCTGGGTCTCATTCGTATTCTGACTATAACAATAAATACAAATTCCACCGATTTTGTCAACTCCATAAGAGCTTGCGCACGTGTCATTCGTGTATACCATGGTGAATTGGAAATATGTGCATGAATAACAAACATAACAATTATATATCAAAGTTCAAACTATATGCAATGCAAATCCTAATCTATGCAGGAATTGAAATTCTTATTCCAAATTTAATTACAATTTACATCACTAATTGAATTTAAATACAGAAAAATAAAGTCTTTAATATCCCTGCAAAACTAGAAAGGTTATTAGTGAAGATATGTTGGCTTTTCTAGATTTATCCAGTAATATCTAGAAATTACAGGATTTTGCTAGATATAAGCTTTTTTCCATGATTCCCTGAGATAAACATAATGAAATATGAAAAAAAATTGAAGAAATATGAAAATAGGATTTGAAAATTCGAAATTGGGGTCAAAATGACCAAAATACCCCTGATAGCAAGACTATGGCTTTGAAATTAGGGTTTTCAGAAAGACATTTTGTAAAAATGGGGTTTTGGAATTCAAATGAAAATAAATTAAACCAAATATGATATGACATGATTAAAAACATGAAAATTAGGGTTTAAAATTCTGAAATTTAGGTCAAATGACCAAATTGCCCCTGATAGCAAGACTATGGTCTTGAAATCAGGGTTTTCTGAAATAGATTTTGGTAAAAACTTTGGATTTATGATTGAAATAAACATAAAATCAAACATGAAACATCCTAATATGATTCTAAACATGAACAAACCCTAAAAATGTGAACTTATACACGGAAATCATGAAATATCACAAATATCACAATTTTGGGAGTGTTTCTGGATCTTTCAAGTACCCTGTTTTGCAATTTGATCTATTCAAGCCTCAAATGAATCCCAAATTTGATAAAAAACGACACTTTCACTTATTATAACCCTAAACCCATATTAAAATCATAAAAATATATTTTTGACATTATTTTAATTCAAAAATTGCATTAAAACCCTAAAATAAGCTATTTTTACCCATATTCCTAGACCAGTTCCAATGTTAGACCCAAATAAGGCATCAATTCACCATGAAAGTTTCTAAAATTTTAAATAAGTAAACTAGACAAAAAAAACAAAAATTTGCTTTTTTATAGATTGGAAAAATCGTCTTTGGTTAGGGAGAAACCCTTCCGGCAATCTGAACTAAAATACAACGAATCTAACATGGGTTAAAACAGATACATCGGGTTAAAAATACAGAAATAAATAGCAAACTTAATCAAAAATTTCTGAAATTTCATCCGTGAATAGTAGACTTAAAAATAATGAAACTCTTTTTTTACAGATCATGAATCGAATCTACGGTCTGAGATCTATAATCAACACAATTCAGATTAGGGTTTTGGTAAATCCTAACGAGTTTTAAATTTTAAATCTGATTCTCTGACAGAGGAAAATAGTAAACAGAGGCTAAAAATTATCAAAATTTTACAGTAAATAGTTCACATCAATAGTAATCTACTGCACTTTACAGATCTTAAATCGGATATCAGATGAGAGAAATAACACAACTGCAAGTTACTTATGAATTTCAACAACGATTATAAATGATTGAAAATCACGGTTTAATCTTTTATTTTTTTAACAGAGTTACCGAATCCCAAAACATCCGAAATTTTTACAGTAGTTCTCTAACATATCCATGTATCACATATTAAAAAATCAAAAATTTACAGTGAGTACTTCAATACGAAATAACATGTTCTTTGCTGATCTAAGCTTAAAACACACAGGAATTTGATAAAACCTAATAAAGCATGCATTAATCAATGAAAACAATAAAGAAAATACCAAAACAGTAAAATAAAATTGATTTCTATGCTGGAAAACGTGTAATAAACATAAATAGGCAAATAAATAAATAAAATACACGGAATTCATGGCTGGAATTTGATTTTACCTTAAAAATCATGGATTTGACCCATTTAACCGGTAAATCACATGTTTTCATGGTTAAGAACATGAAAAACGATGCTATAATCGATTCTAACGGATTAGAATCCCTGGAAAAATAACAAAACAGTGTTAGATCATCTTCTTGAACTGTTCTTGAGGTTCTTGAGGTTGAATTCATGGTTGAATCCATGAAGGAGATGGCGCCAATGGCTAAACTTGCTTTAAAACAATGAAAAATATTAAATAAAACTAAGAAATTAAAGAAACTAATTACCTTGAGGTTGCAGCAATGGAGGAAAGGCTGGAGAGGAGAGAGAAGCTCCAAGAATCACCAAGGAGAGAGATGGAAAAATCGACCCCCTATGGGTCTCTATTTATAATTTTTTTTTAGGTTAAATTAAGAGTTTAAAAAAAATTGGATTCTAAAAAGGGGGGGCAATTTTGGTGGAAGATTACCTATCTACCCCTAGCCTAATTAGCCTAATTACTACCTAATTAAACTCCTAACTAAACCTAAAGACCCTCAAATGTGGTGCCACTTGGCGTTTTTCCACATTTGGTTTTTAAAGTTTTAACTAAAACCTTTAAAAACAATAGTTTAAGAAAATCAAGTTTTAAAATAGGTTTTCAAAATGGATTTTGACTCTTCTAAATTTCTAAAACTAACCAAGACACTGACTAACCCTAGTCTAACCCTGACTTTCTCAAATGTGGCTCCACCTCGAGTGGGCTCTACTTGAATTTTTAAAAACGATTTTAAAACTTGAAATTGAGAGAATTTTCAAAAGATCTTCAAAAGTAAACTTGAAATTAAAAGTTTTGAAATCGCACAGAGTTCCAACTGGGTCAGAACTCCTCTGGATATGGCGCCAACTGAGTGGGCCCACATCAGGTTTTGAAAAATTTGAAATAAACTTTGAAAATAGCTTTGAAAAGGGGTTAGAATCAATAGTTGAAATTCAAAATTTTTGACAATAGAGTCTCAGGCGAACTGGAACTCCGGGTTAGAGTCCTGAAATTTTAAGACTCTGAGATTTTCTATTTTAAAAGCCAATTGAAGGAGTTTTTGAAAGATTTTATCAAAAAATAATGAAACAAGTCAGAAAATACAGTCAGGGTTAGACTCCTAACTCAATCAGAACTCTGAAATAGAGTTCTGAATTAGCTGGACTCTACAAAATGACCTAATTTTTGAAAAACAAATGAAAATAACAAAAATAGAAGTAAAAACAGACTCTAGAACAGACTCCTGACTGGATTAGGACTCTGGGACAGAGTTCTGATCGGACTGAAACTCTAGATTTTTTTTTTGGTATTTTCTGAAAAACAGATGAGAGAATTTTGAAAAAGAGTTAAAAACAGGATGAAATTGAAGTTTTGGTTCAGAGTCCTAATCTGATTAGGACTCTAAGAAAGAGTCCTGATTTGATTAGAACTCTAAAAAATTTGGTTTTCTGATAGGCAAATGATGAAATTTGGGCAAAGCTTTTGAAAACCAGTGAAAATTAAGTATGAAAACCAATTTTGGATAGAGTCCTGATTCGATCAGGACTCTAGGGCAGAGTCCTGATTTGATCAGGACTCTGGGATAAAATCTCAGAATTTTGAAATTCTTTGATAAAAGTGTAACAGTTTTGATAGATGGAAAGAATTTTAAAAGATTTTCTCAAAATTGAAATCAGGATCAGAGTCCTGATCCAACTAGGATTCTCTGAACAGAGTCCTGTTTTGACTAAAACTCTAAGTTTTGACTCATTTTGAAAGATTTGGTTAAAAACAGGTAGAAATAGTGACAAAAGACAGAGTCCTAGTCCGACTGGAACTCTGAAGAAGAGTCCTAATCCGACTGGTATTCTTAAAGAAGAGTCCTAATCCAACTAGGACTTTGGGATTTTGGCCAAAACAGAAGATTTTGAAAGGTTTTCTCCAAAACAGGTAGAAAAGGTAGTAAAAAGTAGAGTTCTGATCCGACTGGGACTCTGGAAAAAGAGTCCTGATCCAACTAGGACTCTAAGATTTTGACCAAAACAGAGGAAACTGACAAGGGATATGACCATAACTGGTTTAAAATCAGAATGGTGTTTTAAAAAGGTTCAAAAAGATTCAAACAGATGAAAATACAGAATCCTTATCCAACTAGGACTCTAAAATTTTTTAGATTTTTGATAAATGAAGGAATCCAGGAGCGACACCACCTAAATGGGTCTCATCTGAGAATTGAAATTAGTTGAAAATTGAGTTTAAAACGAATCCAGATTGTTTTCTGAGAAAAACATTTCAAAATATAAGGTCCTGGGGGTTGGCAAATGACAGAATGTTGATTAAAAACCCATGTTTTTAAAATTGATTTTGAAAGAAAAGTTTTAAAAACTCGAATCTGGATTAAATAGTTTAAAAACAAGAGTGCTGTATCTCAAAAAAAAAAGAGATGTAAGGCTATGCAATGCTATGCAATGCAATGAAATGGTATGTCGAATGTATGCAATGATACACAGTGACACATAAAATGTAGGCACTGGATGAGGGTGAAAATTTGGGGTGTTTACACTAGCGAGGACTTTTATGATGGCTTAGAAGGAGATGAAGATCTCGAAAACCTTCCTCGTAAATTCATCAAGTTTGATGGTTCTGGCGATCCAAAAGCTCATCTCGCCACATTCTTTGCTGAGTGCTCGAGATTCAAGAGAGATAACAGAGCACTATTTCTATGTTTCCCCCGCAGCTTGGAAGGAGTTGCAGCCAAATGGTATGCTGAGCATATCAATCCCATCGAGCTCAAGGAGTTCGATAAAGTGGTGAATTTGTTTATCGAACGCTTTCTGTTCAACACAGAGGCGCTCCCGACACTAAGTCACATCTGCAATCTAAGGCAGAATGAGAACGAAAAAGCACGAGATTTCATTCACAGATGGAGGTCAGCCTGCAACAAAATGAGAGATCCTATATCAGAAAGGCATGCCTTATCATTGATCCTCAACAATTTCTCGCAACCATTAAGAGGATTAATCTCCACCGCGCCATCCCGGACCTTCATTGAGCTAACTGAGCGAGCAGAATGACTCGAGCTAAGTGTGGAGAATAGAGTCTGCGAAGGCTTCACATTTTCCAAGAATAACCCCCAAGGTGAACAAAAGAAGAAAGCTCATTTCACCTACTCTGCCAACAACAACAACAATAGCCGAAATCAGTACAAAGGGCAGAAGAAAGATTACTGCTACAGCGCGGGCAATTCTAACAACAAAGGAGATCAAAAAGTAAAGCCTGCCCCTCAATACAGCAAGCCTCCTCAGCAGGATCAAGGGCCGAAACTGCGTGAGAAGGCCAAACATGAAGGATGGAGCTACGATAGAAAATTCACTCCTCTCGATCAATCACTCGAAGATGTGCTCGAGTACATGCTGACGAAGGAAATGGTCAAGTTGCCTAGACTGGCCGATCCCCCCGTGCCTATGGGAAAATGGAAAGATCAATTTTGCAAGTTCCACTGGACAGTGGGACACAACACTGAGAACTGCTTCGTTCTCAAGAACATTGTGCATGATCTTATTGACAAAAATTTGTTGGTGGAAGGAGAAGAAGAAGAGAAAATGGATATTCTCAATCAACCATTTCCGCCGCATACCACAGCAGTAGTATCAGAACAGCCATTCCTACCTCATGAGCACATCAAACCATGTTCCGTCCAAGATCTCCAAGTTCAGCATCAGGTGTCAGTGCTACGACAAGCAGCTCCAACTTCTAAGAAAATGGACATAATCTCAGCACTTGGCAAGCTGAAAGTATTTGAAGAACCAGCAAAGCCATCCCCCAAGTTAAGAGGAATTCCTGATTTCCTTAATCAGTTCATCAAGCCGAGGCCAGAAAATTCAAGTCAAAAGCCTTTGACTGCTTTGTCCAATGTTTCAATCTTGGACTTAGCCAAGAGTTCCTACAAGCATCAACAAGTACTGGATGATTTGCTCAGAAAGATTAAAGTCAAACTCAGTACCACACCTGAAGACATGGCACAAATTGTAAATTCAGCCATGACCAATGCGCCGATCACCTTCTCGGATGAGGACCTTCCAAAGCCTCATTCCTTTCATAACAATGCCTTGTACATTGTCGTTCGAGTGAGAGGAATGACAGTACCCCATGTGCTGGTTGATGGAGGCAGCAACCTTAATATCTGTCCTGAAATGACCGCAAAGGCGCTAGGCATCAAGGAAGAAGAGTACATTCCAGATCCTATCACCATCTATGGATTTGACAACCATGGTCAAATGACAAAAGGCAAGATATTTCTAGAAGTGTTCATCAATTACTCAGTGCATTCTGTCCTTTTTCATGTGGTCAATATGCCACCCACCTACAATCTACTGCTCGAAAGAACGTGGATTCATAACGCAAATGACGTACCTTCCACCCTTCATCAATGTGTAAAATGGTCAAAAGGTGGAATGACTACAACAGTATTGGGAGAGGACCCAGAAGAAAGGCTCCCGCAGCCCATGATCCCTCGACCATCATTCACTGCAGATATCCCCAGCATCAAGGAAAGTGAAGAAATCAGTCTCAGAGAAAGTCGAGAAATACTCCAGACAACATCAGAATTATCTCTGCACACTGTGGCCATGACCCGATGAAGAGGTCTTAAATTCTTCAAGATTGGAGGCCGGATCAACTACAACACTCTCAAAGATCATCCATTGTTTCCACAGTTCATAAAAGCAAAAAAGAGATTTGATTTACTTCTGAAGCATGGTTATCAACCCTTCAAGGGACTGGGCAAAAATGAAGACGGTCGCATAGAGCCAATGATTCAGAAGCATCGTCCCCACATAGCAGGACTTGGATTCTCCGGTGAAGGCTAGCAAAAGAAGACTGTTTTTGTTAAAGGGGCACATTGATAATCGTTGTTGCATTTCTTTTCTATTCCTATCAAAATAAATGTCTCCATGTCTTTAATCAAGTCAAAATCAATAAAATTTCAAGTTTCTTTGTCTATCCGGATGTCATCTGTCTCCTTTCCCTCTATCTCCTCATTTTATAATTCAATGTCATTTTATGCATGATTCTTTTCGAATGATTGTTTGTCTTATGATGGGCAATTTTACCTCAATCAAATTTCTTATCCAAAATTTCAGAATGTCTTCCCGAACAATCAAGAAGCTCATTTTCAATCCAAAGGCTTTCCAGAAGTCGACAGCAATTCACCAAGTCAAAGCAAGTACAAAAGATGACAAGGTTGCAAAGCAGTCAGATGATTACGCAGAATTTGATCAGTCTCTACAGGAATTACCAGAGTTCGCCTCAGCTCAGAAACAGGATGAACCATCTGCTCTAGTACAAGATCCGACTGAAGAGGTCAATATCGGTTCAGAGGACGATCCCAAGATTCTCAAGATCGGTACTAGTCTGAGCCCGGAAGAGAAGAAAAGGCTCACTAATTTCCTCAAGCAACATGAAGAAGTGTTCGCATGGCCATATGAAGATATGCCGGGCTTAGACCCAAAATTAGTCGAACACCACCTCACTTTGAAGCCAGATGCTAAGCCAGTTAAGCAGAAGCTGAGGAAAATGGATCCCAAAATAGAACAACAGAACAAAGAAGGACTCGAAGATCTGCTCAAAGCAGGATTCATTCGAACTATTGATTACCCAGATTGGTTAGCCAATATTGTCGTTGTTCCAAAGAAAAGCGGTAAAGTAAGGATTTGCATAGACTTCAGAGACCTCAATAAAGCGACTTCGAAAGATGATTATCCACTTCCAAGCATTGATCTCTTAATTGACAGCACGACAGGACATGCCATGTTCTCTTTTATGGATGGATATTCCGGCTACAATCAGATTAAGTTGGCTACCCACGACCAATCAAAGACTTCCTTCACTACTCCTTGGGGCACTTTCTGCTATACAGTTATGCCTTTTGGGCTCAAGAATGCTGGAGCAACATATCAACGGGCGATGGCTGTCATCTTTCACGATCAGATGCGCAAAATCATGGATGCTTATGTTGATGATATCCTCGTGAAATCCAAAGAGGAAGATCACCTCGAAGCCCTTGATCAAGTTTTTAAGCGACTTATTCTCTATAAGTTAAGGCTTAACCCTCATAAGTGTGTTTTTGGAGTCGAATCAGGCAAATTGTTGGGTTTCTTGGTCAGCAAAAAAGGAATTGAAGTTGACCCAGCCAAAGCAAAGGCTATCATTGATATGCCACCCCCAAAGAATCTCAAAGAATTGCGTAGCCTTCAGGGACGCATGCAGTCAATTCGGCGATTTATTTCCAATTTGGCAATGAGATGCGAACCTTTCAATCACTTACTCAGAAAAGGAGTGAAGTTCGAATGGGGACCAGAATGCCAGCAATCATTCGATCGGATCAAGAAGTATCTCCTCAATCCTCCCATCCTAAAGCCGCCAGAATTGGGAAAACCCCTTTTATTATACATCTCAGTCAATCAAGTCGCATGCGGCGGATTCTTGGCGCAGTACATAGAAGGCAGCTTGATAGAGCACGCAATTTATTATGTGAGTAAGACTTTCATAGATTATGAAAAGAAATACTCTCAAATAGAGAAGACCTGCCTAGCTCTGGTATGGATGTGTCAGAAGCTAAGACACTACCTGCTAGCATCTGAAGTCAAAATCTTGTCTAAACTCAATCCTCTCAAATACATCATAGAGCAACCTTTCCTTAGCGGACGAGTCGCCAAATGGCAAGTCTTACTAATGCAGTATGACTTAGAATATGTCTCCCAACAATCAATCAAAGGCCAAGCAATTGTCGATCAATTGGCATATTTTTCTTTGGCAGAAGAAGCGAAAGCCGAAGATGATTTCCCGGACAAGCAAATTTGCAATATCCAGCAATCTCCAGTCTGGAATTTATTTTTCGATGGTTCCAAGAATATGGCTGAAATAGGCATTGGAATCTTATTAATCACTCCTGAGAAGGAGATGATTCCATTTTCTCTCAAGTTAGATTTTCAATGTACCCACAATATGGCTGAGTATGAAGCCCTGATCCAAGGTCTAAAAATCCTACTAGACTTCAATGTCAGGAGAGTGCATGCCTACGGCGACTCATTACTCATTGTCAATCAAGTCCGAGCCGAATGGCAAGTGAAAGATCAGAAATTATTTCCTTATCAGAAAATCGTTTCAGCTCTCGTTAGCCAGTTCGAAGAATTTCATCTCTTCCATATCAAGAGAGATTTCAATCAAGTGGCCGATAGCCTAGCCAGCTTAGGCTCCATTATGGCATTCAAGAATGGAGAATCTTATCGTTCCTTCGAAATTGGCAGACTTGACCAACCTGGCTTCCTTCCAATAGAACAAGTAAACCAAGTTGAGCAAAAGAAGAAGCCTTGGTATTACAATATCAAAACTTTCATAGAAACCGGCGAATTTCCTTCAGAACTCTCGAAGAAAGAGCATCGAGCAATCCAGCGTATGTCTACCCGATACTTCATTCTGGCCAATGTCCTCTATCGTCGCGGATTCATTTCAGAGTATTCCAAATGCTTAGACGAAAACGAAGCCAAAGAAGTCGTGCGAGAAGCACACGAAGGCATTTGTGGTGGCCACGTCGGCTACCAAACCCTTGTCAAGCAGATCATCAGAACAAGTTACTATTGGAAGACTATGCAGTAAGACTGTTACCATTTTATGAAGAAGTGTGTTCAATGCCAAATACACGCACCTTCTATTCATGCTCCAGCAACATATTTACAGTCAGTGGTCTCTCCATGGCCATTTTCTATGTGGGCCTTTGATATTGTAGGTCTCATCACTCATTCTGCTTCAAATGGCCACAAATACTTCCTTGCCGCAACAAAATATTTCACCAAGTGGGTAGAAGCCATCACTCTGCGCACAGTAAAAGGCCGACACGTGGTCTCTTTTATTCACAAGAGCATCCTTTGCCGTTTCGGCACCCCGCATGACATCGTGTCAGATAATGGTAGTCACTTCAAGAATGAAAAGATGAAGACCTTTTGCTCAAAGTTCAAAATCTATCATCATTTTTCTGCTTCCTACTATCCTCAAGGAAATGGTCAGGCAGAAGCTACCAACAAGATTTTAATTCGTATCTTGGAGCGAACTGTAGAAACAGGCCGTAACTGGCATGAGAAGATCCACGATGCACTATGGGCTTACCGGACCACCATTCGCACTCCAACAAATGTTACTCTATCAGAATTGGTCTACGAAACAAACGTAGTATTGCCGCTACATGTTCTGAAGCTCGCTTTGAAATTTGCATCACTCCTACAATTACCTCTTGACCAATACCAACAGCAGCGACTGGTACAGCTAGACTTGCTCGACGAGAGAAGGCTAAAAGCAGCAGAGCATGCTCAATCCTATCGCTAGAGGATAGCCAGGCAGTACGTGAAGTCTGTCATCGAAAGAAGATTCAAAGTCAATGATCTAGTACTTCGATCCACAGCTTATCTCAAATATCATCCCGGTGGAAAATGGTCGCCAAATTGGGAAGGTTCATATGTCGTGAAAGAAGCATTACCCCGCAACTCATATCGGCTCATCAATGCCGATGGAGTAGAATTATCAGATCCCATTAATGCTCGACATTTGAAAAAGTTATATACTTGAAGCATCTATTCTTCCCTTGTAATCTTCCTATTCTCTTCAATAAGGATCAAACTTTCTTTTCCCAGTTACACTGGGGTATTTTAAAATTTTGTTCTGTATGCAGGCAGGATAAACAAATCTCTCATTTTACACACTTGTGCATTCATGTGCATCGATTTGTATTCATTTGCATCCAATTGCATTAACGTCAATTTGGTCAGTATTGGGATTTCAATAAACAAGTCCTATCGCAATTCCTAATTGTTATTCAAAATTGAAAACAATCATTAAATATTGAACCAAAATCTAGTGCTCAAGCTAGCATTATTTCAAAAAAAAACATCAATGCTCGGACTGGTACATTTCAAAATCCAACTTTCAAGTTGGTCTATATTTTCTTCCTTTTGAAGATTCAAGTTTCGGCTCGGGTTTTCCTTCAAATTATATTTTTTCTTTGAAAAACCGAGTTCCGACTCGGGTTTGCTCTCAAATTATATTTTCCTTTGAAAAACCGGGTTCCGACTCGGGTTTTCCTTCAAATTATTTTTCCTTTTGAAAAACCGAGTTCCAACTCGGGTTTTCCCTTCAAATTATTTTCCTTTGTTGATCCGAGTTCCGACTCGTGATCTCTTTACCATATTCGAGCTCTGATTCGAGCTCTTCATTTTCTTTGATAATCTGAGTTCCGACTCGTGATCTCTTTCCCTTATTCGAGCTCTTCATTTTCTTCTGTTGGTCCGAGTTCTGACTCGTGATCTCTCTATCTTATTCAAGCTCTGACTCAAGCTCTTCATTTTCTTTTGCTGATCCGGGTTCCGACTCGTGATTTCTTTACTTTATTCGAGCTCTGACTCGAACTCATCATTCTCCTTTGTTGATCCAAGTCCTTTTGACCCTCAGGGTCTGTCAATTTCTCAAATTTGATATTTTGCCCACCAATCTTCAATTCAAATCTTTGGATCATTCAATTCCCAATTTCGACCTCCGGGTCACCCAATTTCCAAATTCTCAAATTCCAATTTCGACCTTCAGGTCACTCAATTTCCAATTTCGACCTCCGAGTCACCCAATTTCCAAATTCTCAAATTCCAATTTTGACCTTCGGGTCACTCAATTTCCAATTTTGACCTCCGGGTCACCCAATTTCAATTTTTCAAGTTCAATTTCCAATTTCGACCTTCGGGTCACTCAATTCTCAATTTCGACCTCTAGGGAACCCAATTCCAATTTTTCAAGTTCAATTTCCAATTTCGACCTTCGGGTCACTCAATTCTCAATTTCGACCTTCAGGTCACCCAATTTCGACCTTTTGGTCAACCAATTCTCAATTTCGACCGTTAGGTCATCCAATTTCAAACCTTCGGGTTACCAATTCTATTTCAATCATTTTCGACCTACGGGTCACACCTTTGCCAATCTAGGTCGTGTTCATTCCGACTATTGGCCCAATATCCAATTTCAATCATTCTCTCTTGCGAGAGACCCCTTTTAGGGAGAGTTCAAGGGAGCTCGTTCTTTTCGCATGCTATCCAATTTGTTCACTTAGCCCTTTTTTTTAGGGAGAGTTTGAAGGGACTCGCGTCTTTGTGAACCGTTTGCAAAACAATTTCCAATTTCACACAAGGAACCTTTTTATAGGGAGAGGCTCGACGGAGACTCGCTTTTCTTGCGCCCCCCCCCCCCCCCAATTTTCATACTAGGCCATTTTCATCATAAAAGACCCTCTTTTTAGGGAGAGTGTGATGGACTCGTTCCTTCATGACCCAATTTTCCGACCTCACTACTATCGGACCCCTTTCTATAAGAGAAGCCTAATATTAGGGAGCTTTGACGAAAGCTTAATTTCTCTTCAAAAGTTCGTTTTGCAAACACCTCCTCTTCAGGGAAGAGAGGAGTAATTTCCATTTCCCATTCAGGTAAGGGCTAAGCCTGAGTCTCTCTTTTTGGGGAAAAAGAGGAGAATTTTCGTCACGGATATGTTGAGCCGGACCTCAAACGCTGTCTTTCATCAAGGATTTCAAGAAAATCTTGTCAATTTGTCAATTAATTACTTGTTGATTTCAAAAACATTATTATACAAATCTTTACCTCAATTTACCTTCGGCATTACTTCAAAAAAGTGAAGCTTTTGCGAAAAGAGATTCAAAATTCAAATTCTTTTTATTGGCCCACCAAAAGGATGAAGGATAAATCCTCGATATGGTCAGAAAAGAAGATTCAATGTTATTGCAAAGCCGTAGAGGATTGATATTGATCGCGGTCAATGGCACATCTTTAAAGACCATTCTTGTGAAACTGAGGCAGTGAAAATATCCTAAGCGCTAGAAAAAAGAGAGAATTCACCCAAGCCTTGTCTCCTCAAAATCACCTAAGCCGCAATTAAATATCTGCAAAAGGGATCCCTCAATTGTCGTCAAGATGAAGGCGGATTAAGCGAGTAGACCCTCGGGGCCAAAGAAGATCTGAATCATCTTCAAGATGACAAAGTTTGTGACGGATCTTTCCAGAAAAAGTCCAAAGCACTGTCGAGATGAAGGCAGATGCGATGAACCTCCCGACAATCCTTGAAAGATATTTAATTTCAGCTATCATCCAAAAAATCTTCAACCCCTGAGCCAATATTATAACCCTGGAGCAAAGAAGGATCGAAACATCTCCAAGTTGAAGGAGTTTGTGACGTACCCTTCCAAAAAAGAGAAAGAGAGGAAAAAGAAAGAAAGAAAAGGCAAGACATCTCCAAAATGAAGGAGAATATAACCCGATACCCACAAGAGAGCCAAAAGAGTACAAAAAGATTATCATGAGAGAAGCTCCCAGGGTATCAAACTGCCAAATCTACCAGGAATCTTCTTTAAATTTGTGAAATTCTATTATCAATATCCTTTCATCAATTGCTTTCATAATATCAAATTCTCTCTTTCCTGTTCATATCAAGAAAATTGATAAGCTTCCTTGAAGAAGGTCAATCGCAAGCAATTTGGATTCCCAGTCTTGATTCTACGAAGTGAAGCTCGTTTGGAGGTAATGCTTCAGGTAGAAAAGAAGGAATATTTTGCAACAATATGCATCATTTTCAAATACTTTGAATCAACAACAGAATTCTCAATATTTTGACAATATTTTCTGGCTATCCAGACGAGAAGTGAGAGCTTGATGTCCGTCTTTGATACATCCTGACACCAATTTATAAATCTCTTTTAAGGACTTGATTCCTTCCCTTCTTCGAGAGCGTAAGCTCTCAGATTTGCACACTTCCCTGTGTCCCCACTGTCCAACCATAGACAGTCCCATTTTGGTTCGAGGTCGAACCACCAATAACTTTTTCGCAAAAGGAAATTTCAAAAGCTGATTTTAGTCTCAGCAATGAGACGCCCAAGATCAACCCCTTTTTCAAGCTTTAAGGACCCCATTTTCCTTCCTCTTGCAAAACCCCTGTCGGATTTATTGTGCAAAATCCGAGGGTTCCATCATACCATTCATTTTCCGCCCAATCAGGATAAGGGTACAAACCTGAGCCTCCTTTGAAGAGGTATTTCATTTTTTGCCCGATCAGGTTAAGGGTATAAACCTGAGCCTCCTTTGATGAGGTATTCCATTTTTTTCACCCGATCAGGTTAGAGGTACAAATCCGAGTCTCATTTTAATGAGATATTTCATTCCCCGAGCAGGTTAAGGGTCAAACCTGAGCCTCTCCCCATGCGAAGCATTTTTCTGTCCCATCCAGGTTAAGGGCAAAAACCTGAACTTCACTCTCACAGAGCAAATCTATTCGTCTTCATCCTCCATTTCATATCTATCATCTTCACTGGGCTAATATCTCTATACCTAGTCAGATCCTTCCAACTGGGGCATTTTGTTATATAGCCTAAATTTGGTGTGTTTTTCTTTGCCACTAAGCTCGGCCACAAGCCGGCTTAGTAGCAAAGAGGGGCATCTGTAAACACCCTAAATTTTCACTCACCTCCCTTGACATCTCCTTCAATCATCACATTTCAGTTCTCTGGATCAATAAAGGGCAAAATGGTCATTTTTTGAGATTGAACCTTGCAGAAAGTCTAAAATTTCATTCTTGAGCATCAAAATTTCTATATTTAGGTTTAGAAACATCTTCAAACTGCAAATTTTCAAAATCCTATTCCTGACAAGAAGCTAGAATTTCCAATTCTAGATTCAGAATGACATTTCATAGAACATGTCTTTGCATAGCATTGCATGAGCATTTCATATCATTTCATTGCACAACATGTCATTTTGAGATCCAGAACTCCTGATTTTCAAAATTGTCAATCCAGATTTGATTTTTAAACTTTTCAAAATTGATTTTCAAAACCCTGGGTCTTCAAAATTACCAATTCTTCCCATTTTACCCCCAGGACTCCGAATTACAAAAGTTTTCTTAGGAAAACAATCTGGATATTTGGATATCGATTTTATATTTAGAAGATTTTATCTCAAAAAAACTTTTTTTTTGCAAAAAGACTTTAAATCTCTTTACAAAATTTATGTATTTCCTTATCCATATTTTTGCCTTGAAAACCCATTTTTTTTTTCCAAATTCTTGAAAAACAAACAAAGTTTTATCTCGTATTATAAAAATTCCAAAAAGAAGTTATTTCTTCTGCTTTTTCTTTTTATTTTCAAGTAAATGGTGTGGGATCACCTTTGAACTAGCATCACACTCAGATTCTCAGGTAAGTTTCTTGTTTTCAAGCGGGACCCACCCGGAGATGGCACCAAATTTGTAAATTCCTCTTCTTTTTAATTTTTTTTTATGTTCTTTATCTTATAAATAGTTAGTGGGCCCACACACATGTGGCGCCCCACTTGAAAAAAAAAAACCAAAATAAAACTTCATTTTTCAAAAGGATTTTAAAAAAACTGGCTGATGTGGCATTATTAAAAAAAAAAAAATCTCCCATTTATCTCGTTTCATTACTCATTTATTTTCAAAAGGAAGCAGTCTTAAACGGCGCCACAGCCGAGCCTTCCAAAAATATTCATTTCACCTAAAACTTAGGTAAATGAAACGAATTTTTTTTAAAAAACATAAGATTCACCCCTTTTGAAAACGACAGATTTTCAAATATCGATTTCAAAAGTTTCAAAAAAATGTAACGGAAACTCAAAAAAAAAAAGAAACTGCGATTTTTCTTTTAGAAAGGGGCTGAAAGTCTTTAAAAAGGGAGCTATTGATCGAAAGAAAAGGGGGCCCGATTGATTTTTTTTCCTTTTTTTGGTTTTCGCAGGGACCTTCCTCTCAGCAGCGTGGAGCTTTTTTTCCCTCTTCTAGCAGAAGGCCAATCTGCGTGCCCTCTCCTGTGTCGTGGAATCTTTCCCCTTTGGGGATTCTACCTCTTCATCCAGATTGCAGGAGCTCCTCTGTCGTGAGATACCCTCTGCTGGGCGGTGGAGTCTTGCCCCTGGAGGATTCCTTCTCCTCCATCCAGCGTGTTCCTCATCTTCCTTCAGCCCAGCAGCTGCAGAATTGCCCTTTTTCTGCAGCCTACAAGTCGTTTGGTGCAGGGAATCCACAAGGAAGCACTCCTCTCTACCGTGGGGTTTTCCCCTTTTGGGAGTCCTTCCCTTCCATCCAGATCGTAGAGCTAAAAGCCATTTTCTTCTTGGTCGGCTGTGTAATAACATAAGATCCACAAGTTGTAATCAATGTAAGATGAAGTCTATCTATTGATTTCATCTTATAAGTTTGATAACCTCATTATCACACGCTGTGTGTGTATGCCCACGTTCATCTTCTTCTTTCTTCAATTGATTCTGTGGAAAAACAAAAAGAAAAAAATTAGATTGAATATGATTCTGTGTGAAAAACGAAAAGGAAAAAAATTAGATTGAATGTTGTAGCTGTTATTTCCTGATTTTTTTATGATTCTTTATGTTTTTCTGTTTTTGTTATTTTGATTTTTCTGTTGCTCATGCTTTTGATTTCCTGTATTAGTTGTTTCAACATTGTTTGAGTTTATTGTTTTTCAATTTACAAATAAAATTCTGTTTCAATGCATCGTATAAATTGAATTTCCTCTTTTGCATTAGTTGATGTCGTGTTTATTTTTATTGAATCTCTGATTTTTTTTTAGCTTTGCACATTCCATTCTGCATTTTCTAGTGTGTTTGTCTGTTTGCTATTGATTCATCACATTGATTTATCATTCCATGTTTTAATTTTTAATTTCCAGTTTTAGTTCATCGCATTTGCTGTTTTCATTTTCCTCATTTCCTGTTCTTGTTTTTTTTTTTGTTCCATTGATTTTCTGTTGTTTCATCATTGTAATTCTTGTTTTTTTTTTCAGCACTTGTTTGATTCATGATTTCTTATAATTCTGTTTCATCAATTTTTGTTTCCTGTTTTTCTTGTTTTAATTTATGTCTCTTTCATTCATCGTCTATTCCTGTTTTCTAAAACTTCATGTTTTCAGCATGTTCTTATCTTCTGAAATCTGTAATTTCCTGTTTTTTTTTTTTTTGCTTTTACATTCATTCTATGCTTTCATTTACTTCATTTTCCAGTTTTTTTTTTAGTTCAATTCCTGTTTTCTTCCATTTCCGATTCCTTGTTTTCCAGTTTTCCATTTCATGTTTTGTTTTTCCTTATTTTTAGTCATTTTTCCTGTTTGGTAGTTCCATTATGTCTCAGTTCCCATCATTACTTCCTGGGATTGGCCATGAGACACACATTGTATTTGGTTGGTTCTTGCAAAATGCAGTGGTAGCCATATAGGTTCCATCGACCCCTTTTTGATAACTTGTAGCATACGATGAACTGTTCATTTTCTTCTGCAGGTACCCAGTCTTTATAATTAGTCATATTCATGGATGGATATGTCAATATCCATTCATGATTTCTGGACCATCTTCGGTATGCTCATTTATTGATATACAGTGAATCTTCATACCCAATTTTACTGAGAAATAGTTTATAATTTGGGAATCATGGCTTCGCGAAATCATGTACAGAAATTGTGTATACCCTGCATTTTCTGATTTATGCATTTACCCATTACATATGGAATTTCAATTCCTACGTATATTTTCTCATTATATGTACATATATATATTTATATAAATATATATATATATATATGGATATCTCCATGTAAACTTGCTTTCATACATGAGCATTTATGTAGACATTTTCTCCTATAAATGCACCTCCATTGTCATATGTCACTTAGCACAAATTTGAGCATTTAGATATATACATATATATCTTCGTTGTACATGTTATATATATATATATATATACCCATTTCCTTGGGTATCTTGTATATCCATTTCTTGTACTAATTCTCATTTTGCAGGAAAATATGGAAGATATGGTTTCCTTTGGAGCTATCAAACATTTAGTCATATTATTTATTTATTTTTTTACTCTTTGTCAGCAATGTAACGATCAAATGTAAACTTTGGAATAATATTTATTTTTCTGCTTAGATTAAGATGCATTTCATATAGTTTGAATTCCTGCAATATCCTGTTTCTATGAATCATGCATTTTATTTTGAAAATCACTTTAGATGGACACGAATGGCACGTGCACCCACTCTTAGAGAGTTGATGAACTCGGTGGAGTCCATATTTACGGCCCTAGTCGGAATATGGACGAGACCCAGATTCATCATCTTTCTACCAGTCACATTGAGCCTACACTCTTAGGCTATCTTAAAATGCACATCATATTTTCAATTTTGCAAATATTGTGAATTAAATCAATTAAACTCTGAACATGTTCATGGCCACAGTCAGAATATGTGAAGGATTTATTTTGACTGAATACACATTTTTCCAACAAATTTCTCAGAAAATCTTTTCAAAGTGCATCCATACATTCAAATCGTCTGCATCATGGCATCATCTGCTTTTCTCATGATTTTCTCAAGAAAATTTCATTCTTTGGAAATCGATTCCTCAAAGAAACTCTGAACATTTTCAAAGTTGGATTTTCCAAATCAAGTTTTCCCAGGATTTATCCTTGAAATGTTATTTTCTTAAGATTCATTTTCAAATGGAATTTTTCATCTTTCTCAAAAATCAAAATCGATTTTCAGATATTTCAAAGACAATATTCTCAGGATTTCAATTTCCTAAGTTTGATTTTCCTTCTCCAAAGAGTTTTCCAATGAATTTCAATCGTTTTCCAAAGAAAATTTTCAAAGTCAGAGTTTTCCTGACAAATATTTTCCTTTACAAATGATCCTCTTTTCTCAAGAATTCTCTTCATCTTCTCAGAATTTTCTCACATCTTCATAAACTTTCTGGTGATTTCCAAATACTTTCATCTAAGTTTCCTGAGAGATTGATTTTCATCTTTTCCTTGAGAAATACTTTTCAATTCCAAAGCATTTTCTGAGCATACATTATATTTTCCAATTTGCATTTTTAGAAAATTTCATAGCACATGCCTGAATTCTCTGTGCATTTAGGATAGAACACGATTTTGATGATTTAACTAAGTCAAGCACAATTTTGGTCCTTAGTTCGATTACCCTTGTTAAAGGCGGCAGGAACGGTCGAACCTCGTACCGACAGGTCGAGCCCCATCCCATGGATTTTCCCGCTATTTTCAAAACGGAGGCGAGTATTTCAAAACAATTTACAAAATCCGGTCAAGTTTGACTCGCGAAAGCATTTTCCTCTTTCTCTCGCAAGGAAGGGAAGAGAGAAAAATTTTGCGACGATAACAGAAACCCCCTTATGCTTTAGTCTACATTCGACAGACCAGAGAGGTATGCAGTTGAACATTATTGTAAATTCACAAACTTAGAGACTTCGTCGTTGTAAATCACAAGTGTGTTTAAATATCTTTGTTTCAGGTCCGCAGGCGCGACAACCCATACCGTGGAATAGCTAATGTTTTTCCGATAAGACGGAATATCCCAGACTTTGCTATAAACACATAAGTGTGTTGAACCACGTGTAATGATCCTTTGTATCGCAATTGTATCTTTCCTGCAAGAGTGATTATTCACTGTGGTAATGCAATGTTATTCCCATAAGATGGGATTTTAGATAAATTCTATTTTAAACCTTTGAGAGTGCGAATTGATGAAATGCCACGTACATGAAACTGCCTACCTGCTTATATACTTAATTGTCTTCCAGAGATAGAATTGTATAATGCCTCTGATTATTTTATTGTGCAAATGATAGAAAGCTTATGTTACTCTTACACTTTGCACTTGGCACATCCTGACACTGATACTGAGTAGTGCGTACCTTGAGAAGGTACCTGGTTTGAGGCATTGGTAAGCACACCACATGCACTTACTTCAAGAATGAAAAGACTGAAAAATATTACACCATAGGGTATGAATAAACAAAAATGACTTGTTGTGGGCTCAGTTGCAGTCCTTGGGCAGTGGCCCTTATGTGGTGTATGGACTCTTGTGTGATATACCCTAAACAAAAATAAATAATATGGTGTTGTGACTGCTTTCACGAGCAGTGTGCTCCATTGGCTGCATGACGCTGAGCACGTGAATGGGCAGGCTAAGTCCTCATTTTGCGTACCCCGCGGGGACCACGAGGCAAATTCCTCGTTGTGAGGTATGACTGAACATGAGCCTAAGAAAGATAAACCTGCTTCGCCCCATTCATAAAATGGTTCACCTTGGGAGAGGGTGGATGGTACAACCCTGAGTGACTTGTCGTTACTACGACACGTGTTTTGACAAGAGCTGTAGCGTCCTTTGGCCTCCAGTCACTCAGAGTCAGGGAGGTCGAGGTTGCCTTCTTAGGACCTCACTACTGCAGTAGTATGGATTGCAATCCTTGCCTATGCGAGTGTTTTCTCCTAGCTGTGTGCTACTCGCATATGGCTGACTCGGTCTGTAGCTTCCCCGGTTACCACACTAGAACTTGAATAACAGACGTCGGGTGCATGTCTCACAGAATGCGAGGTTTCCTTTGCGTACCCGAAGGAGTAATCAGAAGAACTTGAAGACTAACCAAACAGCTGACTTACAGTAGTTATTACTTTACTTGTGCTGTAGACCTTACTTCAGTTACCTTACTTGTTTCAGTTGTTACTTAGTTACTCTACTTGCCGTCAGCACTTGTTACTGCTTGAGTACTTATTACAGTTACTTCAGTTGTTACTTTAGTTACTTGCTGCTCAGTACTCGTTATAGTTCAGTTTGCTGCTTTAGTTACTTGTTTCCCTGATACTCCAACTCTGTTGACTAGTACTTGTCACTTTGCACTTACCTGACACAGGCACTTATACTTGTCAGTTCTGTTACTGCTTTCCTTTTTATATAATATATGTTTATGCCTGTGGTTGTTTCTTCACCACCTCGCAAGAGGCCTGACCCCATTTTATGGGGATGTAGGTGATGAACAGGTATAGTGCGGATGCGATGATACGCGGTGGAGGCTCGGAGGTCCCACACTTACCTTGCAGATTCTGTACCTGGTGGTTTTTGGGTGTTGATGGGATGTATTCCCTATTTTGGACTTTTGTACTCTTAATTTTGTAAGCATTTAAACTATTGAGCTGTATGCCCTTTTTACGTTGTGGTTACACTTTGGTTACACCGTTTTACTTGTTGCACTCACCTGTGGTAGCCGCCCAAACTCGCGGTTTGGTTGTTTTTCTAGCACCTTGCTTTCCGCTGTTTTCTAGTTAAACCTTTTCAAAAAAAAAAATCACAGGAAATTCTAAGTTTTTCCAAAGTCAGAATTTGGGGCGCCACACGCTCGGACTTGCAGCCTTTGTTTTACCCCGGTTTCCCTTCTGTACTTCCGCTGGTTGTTTTCAAACTATATATCTTTCAAAAAAAAAAATTTTACTCAAAAACCAAAGGTTTTTAAAAGGTCAGGGTTTGGGGCGTCACAGTATTCGAACTGGTACATTTTTGAAATCCAGTGCTCGAACTGGTACATTTTCAAAACCCAGTGCTCGAACTGGTACATTTTCAAAATCCAATGTCTATATTAACATATTTTCAAAACTCGATATTCATATTGGTGTTCTTTCAAAATTGAGCACTCGGGTTAGTGTCTCACTGGTTGGTCATGTCAGTCGACCTCTTGGGTTCAGTCTTCGTGTTGATCATTCATCAGAATTCAAGTTTTATGCCAATTTCAGCCCTCAAGCCACTCAAATTTCCAATTTCGACCTTTAGATCATCCAATTTCCAATTTCTAAATTCCAATTTCCAATCTCCAATTCTGACCTTTTTGGTCACCCAATAACAATCTTAATCATTTTCTCTTGCGAGAGACTCTTTTTACAAGGAGAGTTTGACGGAGCTCATTCTTTTTGCATGCTATCCTTTGTTCACTTAGCCTCTTTTTAAGGAGAGTTTGAAGGGACTCATGTCTTTGTGAACTGTTTGCAAAACAATTTCCAATTTCACACAAGGAACCCTTAATTTAGGGAGAGCTTCGATGGAAGCTCGCTTTCCTTGTGGCCCCAATTTCATACTAGGCCATTTCATCATGAAGAACCCTCTTTTCAGGGAGAGTATGATGAACTCGCTCCTTCATGACCAATTCACCGACTTCACCATTAACGACCCCTTTCCATAAGAGAAGCCTAATGTTAGGAAGTTTTGACGAAAGCTTAATTTCTCTTCGAAAGTTCATTTTGCAAACACCTCCTCTTCAGGGAAGAGAGGAGTAATTTCTATTTCCCATTCTGAATCTTCTCCTTTGAGAAAAGAAGAAGAGAATTTTTGTCATGGATGTGTTGAGTCGTGCTTCAAATACTCGCTTTCGCAAAGGATTTCAAGAACATTTTGTCAATTTGTCGTCAAATACTTGTTGATTTCAAAACCTTTATTACACAAAAGAATTACCTCAAAATACCTTCAATATTACTTCCGAAAGGACAAAGCTTTCGTGAAGAAGGATTCAAAAATTCAAAATCTTTCTATTGGCCAACCAAAAGAATGAAGAATAAATCCTCAATATGGCCAGCAAAGGAAATTCAATGTTGTTGCAAAGCCACAAGTGATCGATATTGATCGCAGTCAATGGAACATTTTTAAAGATCATTCTTGGAAAATAAGGCAGTCGAAATATCCTGGGTGATACAGAAAAATCCATTCAATTTCCATATCTACTCAATCGTTTAAGCTGCAATTAAATATCTGCAAAGGGGATCTCTCAATTGTCGTCAAGTTGAAGACGAATTATGCGAGTTAGAGCCCCGGGGACAAAGAAGATTTGGATCATCTCCAAGATGAAGGAGTTTGTAACGAATCCTTCTAGGTAAAGTTCAGATCACCGTCAAGATGAAGGCGACTGCGATGAGCCTCCCGACAAACCCTAAAAGATATTTAATTTATGCTATCATCAAGAGATTTCCAACCAAAGAGCCAATACCATCAAGATAATCCCTGAGGCAAAGAAGCATCAGAACATCTGTGAGATGAAGGAGTTTGTGACGAACCCTTCCCCCCAAAAAAAAGGGAGAGAAAAGTCAGGACATCTCCAAAATGAAGGATGATGTAATCCCCAAAAACCCAAGAGAGCTTCAATTCTACCAAAAAAAAAAAGAGTGCAGAAAGGTCATCATGAGAAAAAGAATTCCAGGATATCAGACTGCCAGATCTGCCAAGAATCCTATTTAAATTTTGTGAAATTCTTCTATCAATATTCTTTCACCAATTGCTTTCACAATAAGAACACTCTTTTTTCTGTTCATATTAAGGAAATTGATAGCCTCCTTAAAAGAAAGTCAATTGCAGCAATTTGAATTCGAATCTTGATTCTATGGAGTTAAGCCCAATCAGAGGTAATACTTCAGGTAGAAAAGAGGGAATACTTTTGCACCAATGTGCATCATTTTCAATTATTTTGAATCAACAACAATTTTCAACATTTCGACAATATTTTCTAGCTGTCCTAGTGTGAAGTGAGAGCTTGAGGTTCATCTTTGGCACATCCTGACACCATTTGTTATCCCTTTTAAGACTTGATAATGGGAGTTTTCAAGATTCCTTCCCTTCTTTGGTATAATTTGAGTGCCTGGGTTCTCAGATTCACACACTTCCCTATGTCTCCACTGTCCCACCATAGACAGTCCAATTTTAGCTTGAGGTTAAGCCACCAATCATTTTCTCGCAAAAGGTCATCAATTTCAAAAGTTATTTAGTCTCAGCAATGAGGCGCCCAAAATTAAACCCCTTTTCAAGCTTTAAGGACCCCCAATTTCATCCTTTTGCAAAACCTCTATCAGATTCATTGTGCGGAAGTCCGAAGGTCCCATCATGGATTCTTCAGTTGAAGATTCCATCATTTTCATTCCCGGTCAGGTTAAGGGTTAAACCTGAGCCTCATTTTGATGAGGTATTTCATTTTCCGACCAGGTTAAGGGTCGAGCCTGAGCCTCGTTTCTACACGAGGTATTTTCCGTCTCATCCACGTTAAGGTCAAAACCTGAGCTTCACTTCTTTGAAGTAAATCTTTCTTCTTCATTCTCTATTTCATACCTATCATTTTCATCAGAGCTAATCTTCATATCCAGTCAGATCCTTTTAACTGGGGCATTTTTATAGCCCAAATTTGGTGTGTTTTTCTTTGCCACTAAGCTCGGCCCTAAACCAGCTTAGTAGCAAAGAGGGGCATCTATAAACAGCCCAAATTTTCCTTATTCATTTTCAGACACATCCCTCGTGTGAGTGTCAACCCTGTTATGTCAGTGTAGGAGTCCAACCCTGAGTCTGTGTCAGAAAATTAGCATTTTACCCACTTTCATTAGGAAAATTACCATTTTACCCCTAGGTCATCCTAGAACCCATGTCAGTCAGAGTCGACCAAGCTCATTTGCAAGTTCAGAACAGTTAGAATACCAGTCATTTCTTGCTCATGATGAACAAACCATTTTTATTTCTGACAATTCCTGCCAAAATGAGATCATTTCTTCATAAATGAGCTCATTTCTCACTTAAATCCAAGCCAATTGTCTCCGAGTTAGTCATTCCCAGTCAATCCTATTCCCGAGGGTCTCGCTTGAGCTCACCAGGAGTTCAAGTGTTCCAGTTTCAGTCCAAAACCATTTTCAAGTGTCCAGGAGCCCATTTTAGCCCATTTCAGCTCTTTCAGCTGGAATTGAGCTGAGCCCAGCGAGTTGAGCTAGTGTTTGAGCTTCAATTTTAGTTCATCTCAGTATTACTGATCTTTTTTTCAGCTCAAACCCAGCTCTAGTATGTAATTCACTTCATTTCTCACCATTTCTCTAAAAATGACAGCTTTTCTCGATAATTCAGTCTGGGAGTTCAATTAAGTCAGTGTCTTATCAGTCCAATTGAGTTTTGAAACCCTAAAACCCAGCTCAATCCAGTTCATTATAGTTCAAACCCCAATTTTCATTGTCACTCTGGCCCGGTAGAGCCCGAAAACCATTTCTTGAACCATTTTGTGATTTTTATCAAAATTATCACTTTTCGAACTGGTACAAGTGTCAATCAAAGTCCAATATCCAAAACTCTTCATTCAGGGTCTGCATTTTTGCATAGCAATTCATGTCATTTCTCATCATTTCATATCATTTCATAACATTTCATCACATTTCATTTCATTTTCGAAGTCCAGAACTCTAGTTTTTATAAATTTCAATCCAGATTGAGTTTTAAAAGTTTTCAGAAATCAATTTCAAACCCTGGGTTTCCAAAATTGACATTTTTACCCCCAAGATTCTAAATTTGAAATTATTTTCTTGAGAAAAACAATCTGGATTTCTTTTAGACTCAAATTTTTAAATTCTAAACTGGATTTGCTTCGCAATGGGGTACGAAATTTTAAATTCGGAGCTTATTTCAAAAACTGCCAAAAATAGTTCATTTTGTCCAGAAATTTTCTAAAAAAAGACCATTCTACCCCTATGATCTTCAAAATTAATTTCAAATTTGGAAAGTAAGCCCAATCTGAGATGGCTCCTTCATTCACATCTACCTTTTCATTTTAAAATAAAAAAAAAAATCTTTTTCCTTGTAATCATTTTTTTTATCCCATGGGACCCACCAAGGTGGTCAACCAACACCCTCTTCCTCCTTCTTTCCTTTTCTTTCCTTCTACTTCTTTCTCTTCTTTCCTTTCTTCCTCTTCTTCTTCTTTCTTCTTTTCTTCTTCCTTTCTTTCTTTTTCTTTTTTTCTTCTTCTTTCTTTCTTCCTTTTTTTTCTTCCTTCCTTCCTTCCCTCTCCCCTTGGTCGACCCCCACTTTCCTCCTTTCTTCTCCTCTTCCTCCTTTCTCTTCTCCTTCTTTCCTTTTCTTTCTTTTTCTTTCTTTCCTTCTTCTCTCTCTTTTCTTTCCTTCTTTTTTTCCCTCCTTTCTTTCTTTCCCCTTTCTTTGTTCCATCCCCCTTAAGACCCTCATCTCCTTTCCATTTCCCTAAGAGGCACATACGTTGGATCCCTCTCTCTTCTCAGCTCTCTCTCTCTCCCTCCCGCTTTCTCTTCCCTTAACCTTGGCTCCCTCTTTGTTACCACTACTCTAGCCGGCAGCCACCACCTAGCAGCTCCACCTCCTTTGCATCAAGACACCACCTCAATCCGAGCCTCCATCCACTTCAGCCACAGCACCACCCCAGCCACCTTGAAGTATCCACTTCAACCATCACACCAGCTGGTCCATCACCTACCTTCAACATTGAATATTGAAGCAACCTACCTTCCACCGATCCAAGCAAGTCAAGGTAAGCCCATGAGATGTCGTCTTTTTTTTTTTTTATCATTGTCATACCCCTTCAAAGGATAAGTTTGACATAAACACCAGTTTAAAACTGGGTTTATGATGATGAATATTATCTTTGAATTCGGATGGTGTAGAAGAAGGAAGCATTTAGTGAAAGAGCCTCGTGAACGAGGCGATTCGCTCTTTTAATGAGTTAAATCCCTCTCTTTCAATGACTAACATAAAAAACAAATCATATTTCTTTGATTGGTTTTGATTTTAGCATTAGTTTCATGTAGATTCCATGATTGAATGTTGCATTTAGATTAGTTGCATTATTCTATAATCATTTTACATAGCTTTTATTAATGTTAGTTTAGAGCTTATAGATTTTGATTCAGGCATGAAGTTCAACTATTATTTCATGTTTATTTTCTTGTCAATAAATTGTGAAAAATTTATTACAGCTATATTATCTTGTCTGTGATTTTGTGCCAAAACTTTGGATCAATTCAGGTTTTTAAACCCTATTAAATAAATCATATGCTGCATCGGGTTTTGACCCCCCTTTGGAAAATCCAAATTTCATTTAGCAGACATGAGGACCTAAGATCTCCCCCATGGGAGATCTGAATTCTCCTTTAAAAAATACAGTGGATCTCTGTTAGAACCCATTGTTTTTCAGTCTTTTTCCAGATTTTTCTAAGGAGGTTTGGTTCCTTCTAAAAATCAAATTTCTCAGGTCCCTATGAAAATCTCGATTTCTTCTTATCAGGGTCTAGACCAACCCTAATCCGCTGTGATGCTTCAATTTGTAGGTTGGATGTCAAAACTTTCAACATAGTAATTATTCCTCATTATTCTCTCTACCATTTCCCGAAATTTGAGAATTTTAAAAGCATCCTAGGTATTTTTTCCAAAATTAAACTCCTTATCTATCAAATTATAGTGTCTGAAAATTACAGAGATTTAGATCTTTGATAATACTTTGCTCTTTTACAAACCATAGCTCTAATCATAATACTATAAAAAGAAGAATTTTTCCTCTATTTGTCAAAGACATTCTTCCAAAATTTCAGCCATTTTTTCTACTGTTTTTTATTTTTCCCATAATTTTTTTCGAACCCTATCAGTCTGCCCTAAGTTCTAGATTCGTCGGATTTCGATCCGACTTGCCAGAGCTGTCAAGCTGCGACCATAGGTCAAAACCAGAATTTGTAAAATAAAAAAATCTTTGCCTAGCTGTCCTCTATCACCCCATAAAATTTGGGAGAAAATTTAGGAAATTCAAGGAAAATTACTGAATGAAAAACATTAAAACAAAAAGTACATCGAAGATTTAAAAGAACAAGAAATCAGTCATTTGAAATACAGTAAAGCAAAGAATGAAAGAAAACGGAGACAAAAAATATATGTAAGCACAACAGGAAAATCAAAGAAATTTCTAAGTGAAAAACAACTAGAAATCAATTAGTTTTGGACACAGTGCTTGCAAAATATCTCAGCTACAATTCATAAATTAGAAAGCAAATCAATCCAGAAATTCAGACACTCGCGAGAGTTTAAACAATAACATCTGTCAAACTTTGAGCAGTTGATTGATCTTAGTTGATCAATCACAAGATTCTACAGTAACCAAAAGCTTTAATCAAATGATGGATCGGCTCAGATCTGAACTTTGAATAACGTCACCGTGAAACAGAATTTCACCATGATGAAAAGAAATTTTGGTGATCAGAGATTGAAAACAAAACTCATCGATTTGCATCTCAATCGATTGAAAACATCTCAATCGGCTGACTTCAGTCGATCAAGCAATACTCACGCCGACTGGAAGCTCTTAAAAATCATCAAGACACTTACCAGACTTCCTTCAATCGACTATCAGAGAGTTACTCACCGAAAAACAATAAAAGCACGACGATCAAAATCCGGTAATCAATAATTTCAACATTCACATCGGATTCAGACATCCGATTGATTTTTTTTTCAAAAATAATCACTGGAAATTCAAATAGCAGAAACGTTCACGGGAACCGGCCAGAGCATTCACCAGATTCAAAGAACAAAAGCATTCACCGGATGATACGGTGAATAGCAATTCCAGAACTTAGCTCTCGCCAAAAAATGCAGTGATCGATCCAGATGAGAATTTTAAAAGCATCCTAGGTATTTTTTCCAAAATTAAACTCCCTATCTATCAAATTCCAGTGTCTGAAAATTACAGAGATTTAGATCTTTGGTAATACTTTGCTCTTTTCCAAACCATAGCTCTAATCATAATACTATAAAAAGAAGAATTTTTCCTCTATTTGTCAAGGACATTCTTCCAAAATTTCAGCCATTTTTTCTACTGTTTGTTATTTTTCCCATAATTTTTTTCGAACCCTATTAGTCTGCCCTAAGTTCTAGATTCGTCGGATTTCGATCCGACTTGCCGGAGCTGTCAAGCTGCGACCATAGGTCAAAACCAGAATTTGTAAAATAAAAAAATCTTTGCCTAGCTGTCCTCTATCACCCCATAAAATTTGGGAGAAAATTTAGGAAATTCAAGGAAAATTACTGAATGAAAAACATTAAAACAAAAAGTACATCGGAGATTTAAAAGAACAAGAAATCAGTCATTTGAAATACAGTAAAGCAAAGAATGAAAGAAAACGGAGAAAAAAAATATATGTAAGCACAACAGGAAAATCAAAGAAATTTCTAAGTGAAAAACAACAAGAAATCAATTAGTTTTGGACACAGTGCTTGCAAAATATCTCAGCTACAATTCATAAATTAGAAAGCAAATCAATCCAAAAATTCAGACACTCGCGAGAGTTTAAACAATAACATCTGTCAGACTTTGAGCAGTTGATTGATCTCAGTTGATCAATCACAAGATTCTACAGTAACCAAAAGCTTTAATCAAATGATGGATGGGCTCAGATCTGAACTTTGAATAACTTCACCGTGAAACAGAATTTCACCATGATGAAAAGAAATTTTGGTGATCAGAGATTGAAAACAAAACTCATCGATTTGCATCTCAATCGATTGAAAACATCTCAATCGGCTGACTTCAGTCGATCAAGCAATACTCACGCCGACTGGAATCTCTTAAAAATCATCAAGACACTTACCAGACTTCCTTCGATCGACTATCAGAGAGTTACTCACCGAACAACAATAAAAGCACGACGATCAGAATCCGGTAATCAATAATTTCAACATTCACATCGGATTCAGACATCCGATTGATTTTTTTTTTCAAAAATAATCACTGGAAATTCAAATAGCAGAAACGTTCACGGGAACCGGCCAGAGCATTCACCAGATTCAAAGAACAAAATCATTCACCGGATGATACGGTGAATAGCAATTCCAGAACTTAGCTCTCGCCAAAAAATGCAGTGATCGATCCAGATGATCGACCAACTTTCGGTAAAAATGCTGAAATCCGGTGAATACACAAATGAATCTGATGATCTAAATGCAATTACTCTGGCTCAGATGCCTGAGTTATCCTGAAGCAACAAAAAATGTTCATTGGATTTCAACTCAGATCCAGTCGGATACAGATTTCACGGCTACTGGAAATCTAGGTTTTCTCTGTACAAGCACAACAACAATATTTAAAAAAAAAAAAACAAATTCGAAATACAGAAAACCAAACAGAAATGAAACAAAACTTATGTATAAAATGAATCTATGAAACTATATAGCTATTGAAATAAAATTGAAGCACAATTTTAATTGAAAAGAAAGTATGCAGAAAAATTCAGATACTAATGCTAATACGATGAATTCAAAATGCACAATGGAATTGAAATCAAACATTACATCTACTAATTACAAGAAATCAGATTAAAAAAAACAGAAAAAGAAGAAGAAAATCATAAGAAAAGGAGAAGAAGAAGAAGAAGATAAGAAGAAGAAGAACTCACCGTAACTGGAGGGGTTAGAAGAGAGGTTGGAATCCTTTCTCTTGCTTCAGCCGTTGTTGGAATTCTCCACCGGAAAGAGGATGAGAAAAAGAGGGGAAAATAGAGAGAAGGAGATGAAGAGGCAAGAAGAGGTGGAGAGGAAGGGGAAGAAGAGAAGACAAAGCAAGAAAGAGAAGACAAGCTTCTCTTCCCCCCTATGTATCATATTTAAAGAGTTTGGAGTTTTTCCATAAGTCCATCTCTTTTTAAAGAATTCCATTTCAAAACCTCTCTTCAAAAAGTATTTGCAAAACAACTCAAAATGACTATGTTTTAGAAATTGTAATACTAAGTCTATTTTAACTCTAATTTTTTTTTTATGATTTTCAAAAACTAAACTACTATAATTATGTCAAAAACTAAAATATACATTAAAATGTAAAATAACACTATTTTTCATACATTTTTCTATTCTTATATTATTTTAGCACATTTACTCAAAACTAACATAGCATTGGGTTTTTAAATCATTTTCTCATGAAATCATGCATATTTTTATATGAAATATTCCTAAAATATATGCATGATCAGTACCCGACCCCATTCAGTGTGCCCCTAACACGGTCATCAACCACGGGGTCTTTTCATTTTATTCATATGCATGATTGACTCTGCTCTCGGCACTGCGGCCATCACGAGCATCTCACCTCTTCCGGGTGGACAACGTACTCTGGCTCTACGGCCCTTACGCGTCTAGTTGTGTATCAGTCTCTCAATGAGCATGCATATGATACAATCTCAATGGATAGGCTGCTCGACGTATATTATCACAATGAGCACTTAGCCTCGTCAAGGCGCAACCTCTACTCTAGTGCAGTGGCCCTTACGAGTAGGGTGCCCTTACAGGCAACAAGGAGACGAGTAATTCTGACATCGTTCTAATGACGGGCATCATTATGCCACTTAGCCTAGTAAAGGCGTGACCACTACTCTGGTGCAATGGACCTTATGAGTATGGTTCCCTTACAGGCAACAGAGAGACGTGTGACGCCCCAGAATTTCGACTAGTAAAATCCTTTAGATTTTCAAGGTAAACTCCTTTTTTTTTTAAATGCAATGCGTAAAGCGGAAAAACCAGAAAAGGGAAAACAAGTGGAGAGCTCTAGGTGAATCACAGAGAGAACAACAAAAATATGAAACATTTTATTTATCATAGTTTTACAAAATGATGCAATATTTCTCTTTACAAAAACACTGCCAAGATCTTCGACGTTCTAGAAGTGTGGGTTCATGTCCTTTGCCGCACATCGATCTCCATTGCACACCTAGAAGCAAACACCTGCACCTGTAGCCCCATAAAATGGGGTCAGACCTCTTGCGAGGTGGTGAGAAATCAACCACGACAATCTGTTATCGTCGCAAAAATTTTCCCGTCTTCCCTTCCTTGCGGAAGAGAGAAGAAAATGCTTTCGCGATTCAAACTTGACCGGATTTTGGAAATTGTTTTGAAATACTCGACTCCGTTTTGAAAATCGCAGGAAAATCCATGGGATGGGGCTCGACCTATCGGTACGAGGTTCGACCGTTCCTGCCGCCTTTAATAGGGGTAATCAAACCAAGGACCAAAATTGTGCTTGACTTAGATAAATCATCGAAATTGTATCCTAAATGCACAGAGAATTCAGGCATGTGCTATGAAATTTTGTAAAATGCAAGTTGGAAAACATGATGTATGCTTCGACAACATTTTGGAGTTGGAAAATATTTCTCAGAAAAAAGATGGAAATCAGTTTCTCAGGAAACTCTGATAAAAAGGATTTGAAACCTCAAGAAAATTTATGAAGATTTGGGAAAATCGTGAATGGTTGAAAATCCTGAGAAAATAGAAGTGATTCTTGAGAAAAAGGTGAACACTGGAAGAGAAAATGCTGATCAGGAAAATTCTAGCTTTGAAAAGTTTCTCAGGAAAATGAGCAAAATTCATTGGAAAACTCTTTAAAGAAGGAAAGTTGAAACTCGGGAACTTGAAACCCTGAGAATCTTAACCTTGAAACACTTGGAAATCGATTTTGATTTTTTAGAAAGATGAGAAATTCTCTTTGAAAAGAATCTTAAGAAAATAACATTTTTCAGGGAAAATCACGGGAAAACTTGACTTGGAAAATCCGACTTTGAAAATTTTAGAAGTTTCTTCAGAAACTGATTTTCATGGAATGAAGTTTTCTCGAGAAAATCATGAGAAAAGCAGATGATGCCATGATGCAGATAATTTGGATGTATGAATGCACTTTGAGAAAATTTTTCTGAGAAATTTGTTGAAAAATGTGTATTAGGCCAAAGTAAGTCCCTCACATATTCTGACTGTGGCCATGAATATGTTCAGAGTTTATTTGAGTTAATTCACAATATTTTGAAAAATTGGAAATATGATGTGCATTTTAAGATAGCCTAAGAGTGTAGGCTCAATATGACTGGTAGAAAGATGATGGATCTGGGTCTCATCCATATTCCGACTAGGGGCGTAAATATGGACTCCACCGAGTTCATCAACTCTCTAAGAGTTGGTGCACGTGTCATTCGTTTTCATACACAGTGATTTTGCAAAATGAGATATATGAATCATAGAATCAGGATATTGCAGGAATCAAACTACATGAGAAGCATCCTAATGTAAGCAGTAAAAGTAAATCTCATTCCAAATTTTGATTATTACATCTCTGACATAAAGTGAAATAAATGAAATAAATGAAATAAACAAAATATGTAGTATAAAGAATCAGCATCCTCCAGATTTTCCTGCAAAATAAGACTTAGTACAAGGAATGAATATACAAAATACCCAAGAGAATGGGTATATATATAACATATACAATGAAAATATACATGGTTATATCTAAATGTTTGAACTTGTGCTAAATGACATGTGATAATGAGGATGTATTTCAAAAAAGAAAAAGAAAGATATCCACATAAATATTTGTATGTGAAAAAAAGTGCACATGAAGATATTCCTATATATATATATATAGGTGCATATAGATATACGTACATATATATATATATATATGTATATACATGTCTATAGATATATACATATAAATATACATATATATATATATATATATATATATAGATATATATACGTATAATGAGAAAATATATATGGTAATTGAAATTCCGTATATAATGGGTAAAATCAGAAAATACAGGGTATATACAGTTTCTGTAGGTGATTTCACGAAGCCATAATTCTCAAATTATAACATATTTCTCAGTAAAATTGGGTATGGAGCTTCCCTATATATCAATAACAAAGCATGCAAAAGATGATCCGAAAATCATAAATGGGTATTAAAATATCCATCCACGAATATGGCTCATTATCAAGACTGGGTACCTGCAGCAGAAGAGATGGGTAAATACATAACAATTGAGTTTCCATGGATGATGCAGGTGGAAGTAATGAAGGTATTTAAATCCTAGATGAAGCTATAGAAATTTAACAGTATACTAATACATCCAAGATAAATCCACCCTAAAAGAAAAATAAGTATATGCTTTGATAGGCTACAGGTGCAGTATTAACCGAGGAAAATGATAACATGATGGGAAATAAGACCGCTGCCAGTGTGAGGGTTAATTGATAGTATATCATGTTGAAAACCATATTTGTTGTAGGAATTGTAACTGCTAAGGGATGCCTCTCAAATAGACTGTCAGCCATAGATTAGCATTGACAACTTGGCTGCATCATACATGACAGGACATATCCCAGTTGACACAATAAAATGAAGGCTAATGGACAATAAAGGATGGCTGCAACTGCGAAATGCTGAACATGAGTTCAAGAGAGGGGAATCAGCTATATTGGCATGCGCAAGAATTAAAACAGATGATGTGTGTGCACTAAGTGGCCCATCATAATGCAGTGCAAACTCCATACAGTCTGAACCTACAGGTTTAACTAGATCTCACCGTATACAACTGAAATACACTGACTATGTAAACGAGTTTTGATGAAAATTTTAGCAGAACACATGATCCGGCGGCAAATAAACCTGCAGTTCACAAGAGAAAAAAAAAACAGATTTATCATGATAAAAGGAGTCCTAATCAAATGCAGAAACTTGAGGAAGGACTATGTGTTAAGTGCAGAGTAAGTTAGCACCAAGCTATGTCTGCCAGGCACAAAATGAATTCCCAATCTGCCATTTGATCCACACAGCCAACAACATTCATTTATCATTGGAGTTCATTCATCTTAACAGGGCCACATGAGAAGCTATCTTCAGCCACCAACACGCCAACTTACAGCAGAACACATTTTGGCAAAAGATAATGGATTGGATCCATATTACTATCTAATGGCTATCTTGAATTGGCCAAAAAAAAAAACTACACAGTAACCGACACATATGAATTGGGCGATATATATGTCCCACCGAGTTTAACTGCAATTCCATATGAATAAAATGACCATTCAATGGTTTCATCTGGACGTTGATAATATCAGCAATCATGTGCTAATGCTCAATAAGGATGCATCGATGAATGCCTTAGTGAAACAGAGAAAAAGGGAAAAGACAGGTGGACCTCTGTCATATCTTAACAGGAAACTCGGACTAATATTACAACATTGTAAATTTGTATCAAGTGGTCATGAAAACAAGGTAATCGGATCCTCAATGCTTAATTGTATATAACTGGAAAGGTATGAAACCTATGGACTCATGACCGAAGATAAAAAAAAAACAAGGAATACATGAAATCAGAGGAAAAAAAAAGCAGACATCAATAATGATATGATATTTGAGCTTAACATTGATTTATGTGTAGTGCCTTGGTCAATGGCACTTGTTTGATATACGATGTGTCCTCACGGACAATCGATTTAACTGATGACAAACAATCGCCATTCTCAAAACTGTTTGGATATGCAGAAAACAACGAAATGCAGGAAAACTGAATAATGTTACGAAAAGAAAGAGAAAAAAAATATAAAGTGTAAGGGAACGGTTAAGACAGTGAGATTTCAAAGAAAGGCTTGGGATAAATGGGGTATCGTGTATGAACAGGAAATCCTACCAGATTTTGTTCAGGACACGAAACTACAACTGAACTTAAGTGAAATCATCACTTTCTGTAAAACTAAACTTCAAATGCTTGGATGGGATCAATGACCTCAAATGAGGAAGGCATGGATAGGGTTCTGAAAACTCTTGACAAAATAAAAAAAAATAGCAAACATAGTTTAAAAGGGTTTATAATTTTGAAAACAAATCAGGTTCGATTGCAGCTAGAACACCTTTTTGAAGGATCGATGGTGCCATTGAGAGGCAACCTCGACCCTCTATACATGAACACCCTTGAATGTAAATCCCATTAACGAGTATAATGGGTTTTCAATGCAAATGAAGCAATAATGAGGCCTAACTTACAGAAACCATCAGTATAAGATGACTTCTCACCTGTTTACTCGAACTGAACGCACCCGGATGTCGATCCTTGAAAGCACCGAGCTTGCACACGAGAAGGTGGATATTCAAGGTAGATGGCGTATTTCCTTGACTCCTCTTAGGTCTGATCGGTCTGCCTGGAGGATTTGATTAAAGAAGGATGCTAACAGGGCTCGTGAAAGGGGCGGAAACTAAAAAAAATCATGTGGGAAGGAGAGAGATAGCTTAAAAAAAATGAACTCCTTTTCCTTTGTTGGCCCTTCCCCCTTCTTAATAGCCAGCCATCTAGTTTTTCCCCCAAATTCATCCCTTTTCCATCGGCTTTTGCTAATCTTTGAAAACTGGTTTTTGAAAAAAATTTGAAAAAGAGAACTCGTCGTTTTGAGAGGGGGACGACTCCCTTTCTCCTAAAAAAAATAATTTGAAACTTAGGTAAAATAAAAGTTTTGGGGGTAGGGTTTCGTTTTGGGCTGAAAAGTAATAATAACAAAACAAAAAGATAAAACGGATTTTTTTTTCTTTTTCTTTTTCTCTTTTTTTTTTTAAGGTGGTGCCACCTCACTGGATTTGAAAACTTTTTGGAGTATATAAGAAAGTTTGCTTTTCTTGGCAAGGAGTCTTAGTGGGGCGCCACCTACGTAGGCCCACTAATTATTTCATTAAAATTGAGTTAAATAAATAAAAAAAAATTATAAATCGGTGCCACTCCCGAATGGGCACTGTTTTGAAAATAAGAGAAATTTTTGAGAATTTGAGTGTGACACCACCTCGAGGCGGGTCCCATGTCCTTTATTTGAAATAAAGCCAAGTAAAAAAAGAATTCTTTTTGGAGTTTTCATAATAATAGGCTAAGTTTAGAAAACACGAAGTGAACTTTGGTTTGGTTTCAAAACTTAGGAAGAAATGGCTCTTCAGAGTAAAATTTAGAAAGATGCGGAGAAATTTGGAGCCCTTTTTATAAAAGTTTGAAATAAGGTCTTATGATTTTGAAATTGTGTCCCCCTCTTTTCAACTGACAAAATCTTGAAAATCAATGTCCAAAACTATCCACATCGTTTTCTTGAGAAAAACTTTTGTAATTCGGAGCCTTGGGTGTAAAATGGGAAGAATTGGTAATTTTGAAAGCCCAAGGTTTTGAAATCAATTTTGAAATATTTAAAACTCGAATCTGGATCGATACTTTTGAAAATCAGGAGTTCTGGATCTCAAAATGACATGCTATGCATTGAAATGATATGAAATGCTCATGCGATGATATGCACATGTTTCCTGAAATGCCCCTCTGAGCCAAGACATGGAAATTCTAGCTTTTTGTCCCGAATAAGATTTTGAAAATTTGCATTTTGAAGATGTTTTTGAGTCTAAATAGAGAAGCTTTGAGACTCGAGAATGTAATTTAGAACTTTCTGCAAGGTTCAATCTCAGAAAATGACCATTTTGCCCTTCATTGATTTTGGAGAACCAGAATGTAATGATTAATGGAAATGTCAAGAAGGTGAGTAAAAATTTGGGGTGTTTACAGATGCCCCTCTTTGCTACTAAGCCGGCTCGTGGTCGAGCTTAGTGGCAAAGAAAAACACTTCAAATTTGGGCTATATATATAAAAAAAATGCCCCAGTTAGAAGAATCTAACTGGGTATAAGGAAATTAGCCCGAGGGAGATGGTAGATATGAAATGGAGAATGAAGAGGAATAGATTTGCTTTATGAGAGTGAAGTTCAAGTTTTTGCCCTTAACCTGGATGGGACAGAAAATGCTTCGTATGGAACGAAGCTCAGGTTTAACCTGATTGGGGAATGAAATATCTCATAGAAATGAGACTCAAGTTTGTACCCTTATCCTGATCGGGCGGAAAATGGAATACCTCATTGAATGAGGCTCAGGTTTATACCCTTATCCTGATTGGGCGGGAAAATGAGATACCTCTTTGAATGAGGCTCAGGTTTGTACCCTTATCCTGATCGGGCGGAAAATGGAATACCTCTTTGAATGAGGCTCAGGTTTGTACCCTTATCCTGATCTGGCGGGAAATGGAATACCTCTTTGAATGAGGCTCAGGTTTGTACCCTTATTCTGATTGGGCGGAAAAAAATAGAATACCTCTTTGAATGAGGCTCAGGTTTGTACCCTTATCCTGATCGGGCGGAAAATGGAATACCTCTTTGAATGAGGCTCAGGTTTGTACCCTTAACCTGATCGGGTGGAAAATGGATGGAATCCTCGAAAGAAGAGACCATGATGGAACCTTAGGATTTTGCACAATAAATCTGACAGAGGTTTTGTAAAAGGAAGGAAAATGGGGTCCCTAAAGCTTGAAAAGGGGTTGATCTTGGGCGTCTCATTGCTGAGACTAAATAGCTTTTGAAATTGCTTTTTGCGAGAAAATGATTGGTGGTTCGACCTCGAACCGAAATGGGACTGTCTATGGTTGGACAGTGGGGACACAGGGAAGTGTGCAAATCTGAGAGCTCACGCTCTCAAAGAAGGGAATGAATCAAGTCCTTAAGAGGGATTTAAAATTGGTGTCTGGATGTATCAAAGACAGACATCGAGCTCTCACTTCTCGTCAGGATAGCTAGAAAATATCATCAAAATGTTGAAAATTTTGTTGTTGATTCAAAATATTCGAAGGGGATACGCATTGTTGCAAAATATTCTTTCTTTTCTACCTGAAGCATTACCTCCCAACGAGATTCACTTCGTAGAATCAAGATTTGAAATCCAAATTGCTTGCAATTGACTTTCTTCCAGGAAGCTATCAATTTCCTTGATATGAATAGAAAAGAGAATTTTGATATTATGAAAGCAATTGGTGATAGGATATTGATAATAGAATTTCACAAATTTAAAGAAGATTCTTGATAGATTTGGCAGTTTGATATCCTGGGAGCTTTTCTCATGACAATCTTTCTGCACTCTTTTGGCTCTCTTGGGCTTCGGAAGAGTTTATTACATCGTCCTTTATTTTGGAGATGTCCTGACTTTTTCTCTCTTTCTTTTTCCTCTCTTGCTTTCTTTTTGGGAAGGGTACGACACAAACTCCTTCAACTTGGAGATGTTCTGATCCTTCTTTGACGATGTTGGCTCATGGGTTAGAGATTTTTGGGTGATAACTGGAATTAAATATCTTTTAGGGATTGTCGGGAGGTTCATCACATTTGCCTTCATCTCGACAGTGCTTTGTACTTTCCCTGGAAGGATCCGTCACAAACTCTGTCATCTTGGAGATGTTTCAAATCTTCTTTGGCCCCGAGGGTTTACTCGCTTAATTCGCCTTCATCTTGATGACAATTGAGAGATCCCTTTTGCGGATATTTAATTATAGCTTAGGTGATTTTGCGGAGTCAGGGCTTGGATGAATTCTCTCTCTTCTAGCGCTCAGGATATTTCCACTGCCTCATTTTTTTGCAAGAATAGTCTTTAAAGATGTGCCATAACTGCGATCAATATCCATCATCTATGGCTTTGCAATAACATTGAATTTTCTTTTGTTGGCCATATCGAGGATTTATCCTTCATCCTTTTGGTTGGCCAATAAAAAGAATTTGAATTTTGAATTTCTTTTCGCAAAAGCTTTACTCTTTTGAAAGTAATGCTGAAGGTAAACTGAGGTAAAGATTCCTGTAATAAAGATTCTGAAATCAACAAATAATTTGATTGACAAATTGGCAAAGTTTTCTTGAAATCCTCGGTGAACGAGAGCATTTGAGGTCTAGCCCAATACATCCGTGATGAAAATTCTCCTCTCTTTTTCCCCAAAAAGAGAGACTCAGGCTTAGCCCTTACCTGAATGGGAAATGGGAAATACTCCTCTCTTCCCTGAAGAGGAGGTGTTTGCAAAACGAACTTTCGAAGAGAAATTAAGCTTTCATCAAAGCTCCCTAATATTAGGCTTCTCTTATGGAAAGGGGCCGATAATAGTGAGGTCTGAAAATTAGGTCATGAAAGGAACAAGTCCATCACTCTCCCATGAAAAGGGGGTCCTTCATGACGAAAATGGCCTAGTAGAAAAATTGGGGTGGCCACAAGAAAAGCGAGTCTCCGTCGAGCCTCTCCCTTTAAAAGGGTTCCTTGTGTGAAATTGGAAATTATTTTGCAAACGGTTCACGAAGACGCGAGTCCCTTCAAACTCTCCCTAAAAAGGGGCTAAGTGAACAAATTGGATAGCATGCGAAAAGAACGAGCTCCCTCGAACTCTCCCTAAAAAGGGTCTCTCGCAAGAGAAAATGATTGAAATTGGATATTGAGATTGATTGACCCAAAGGTCGAAATTGGAAATTGGAAAATTGATTGTTTGGAAATTGGATGACTCGAAGGTCGAAATTGGATGACCTAATGGTCGAAATTGGGAATTGGTTGACCAAAAGGTCGAAATTGTGTGACCCAAAAGTCAAAATTGAGAATTGAGTGACCTAGAGGTCAAAATTGGAAATTGAATTTGATCCGAAGATTTGAATTGAAAATTGGTAGGCAAAATATCAAATTTGATAAATCGGCTGACCCTGAGGATTGACATAACTTGGATCGATGCAGGAGAGTAAATGGCTTGAGTCAGAACTCGAATAAAGTAGAGAGATCACGAGCCGGAACCCGGATCAACAAAGGATGATCAGTTAAGATCAGAGCTCGAATAAATAAAGAGATCTCGAGTCGGAACCCGGATGAACAAAAGAAAATAAAGTGCTTGAATTAAAGCTTGAATAAGTAAAGAGATCTCGAGTCGGAACTCGGATCAACAAAAGGAAATGAAGAGCTCGAATCAGAGCTCGAATCAGGTAAAGAGATCACGAGTCAGAACTCGGGTCAACAAAGGAAAATGATTTAAGGGAGAACCCGAGTCAGAACTCAGTTCTTCAAAAGAAAAAAAAGAGCTCGAATCAAAGCTCAAATAAGGTAAAGAGATCACGAGTCGGAACTCGGATCAACAAAGGAAAATGATTTAAGGGAAAACCCGAGTGGGAACTCGATTCTTCAAAAGAAAAAGTAATTTAAAGGAAAACCTGAGTCGAAACTCAGATCTTCAAAAGAAAAAAATGATTTGAAGGAAAACCTAAGTCGGAACTCGGTTTTTCAAAGGAAGATAATTTAAATAAAAACCCGAGTCGGAACTCGGTTTTCAAAGACCGACTTAAAAGTTGGATTTTGAAAATGTACCAGTTTGAGCTCTAGGTTTTGGTTCAGTACTGGTGATTATCTTTCAGTTTTGAATCATTAGGAATTGTGATGGGACTGTTTGTTGAAATCTCAATACTGACCAGATTGTTATTAATGCAGTTGAATGCAAATGAATGCAAATTGATGCACATGAATGCACAAGTGCGTGAAATGAGAGATTTGCTTATCCTGCCTACATACAGAACAATTTTTTTTTAAAAATGCCCCAGTGTAACTGGGAAAGAAAGTTTGATCATTATTTAAAGAAAATAGGAAGATTACAAAGGAAGAATAGAGGCTTCAAGTATAGAACTTTTTCAAGTGTCGAGCATTAATGGGATCTGGTAATTCCACCCCATCGGCGTTGATGAGTCGATATGAGTTGCGGGGTAATGCTTCTTTGACAACATAGGGACCTTCCCAATTTGCCGACCATTTGCCGCAAGGATGATGTTTGAGATAAGTTGTGGATCGAAGTACTAAATCATTGACTTTGAATCTTCTTTCGATGACAGACTTCGCATATTGCCTGGCTACTCTCTGGCGATAGGATTGAGCATGATCTGCTGCTTTTAGCCTTCTCTCGTCGAGTAAGTCTAGCTGTACCAGTTGCTGCTGCTGGTATTGATCAAGAGGTAATTGTAGCAGTGAAGCAAATTTCAAAGCGAGCTTCTGAACATGTAGCGGCAATACTACTTCTGTTCCATAGACCAGTTCTGATGGCGTAGCATTCGTTGGAGTGTGAATGGTGGTCCGATAGGCCCATAGTGCATCATGGATCTTCTCATGCCAGTCATGGCCTGTTTCCACAGTTCGCTCCAAGATACGAATTAAAATCTTGTTAGTGGCCTCTGCCTGACCATTCCCTTGAGGGTAGTAGGGAGCAGAAAAATGATGATAGATCTTGAACTTTGAGCAGAATGTCTTCATTCTTTCATTTTTGAAGTGACTGCCATTATCTGACACGATGTCATGTGGGATGCCGAAACGGCAAAGGATGCTCTTGTGGATAAAAGAGACCACGTGTCGGCCTTCTACTGTGCGAAGAGTGATAGCTTCTACCCACTTGGTGAAATATTCTGTCGCGACAAGGAAGTATTTGTGATCATTTGAAGCAGAGGTAGTGATGGGACATACGACATCGAAGGCCCACATAGAGAACGACTGATCATGCATATATTTTAGGGATATTTCATATAAAAATATGCATGATTTTATGAGAAAATGATTTAAAAACCCAATTTTATGTTAGTTTCGAGTAAATGTGCTAAAATAATATAAGAATAGAAAATGCATGAAAAATAGCTTTATTTTACATTTTAATACATATTTTAGTTTTTGACATAATTGTAGTAGTTTAGTTTTTGTAAATAATAAAAAATTAGAGTTAAAATAGACTTAGTTTTGTATTTTCTAAAACATAGTCATTTTGAGTTGTTTTGTAAATAACTTTTTGAAGAGAGCTTTTGAAATGCAATTTTAAAAAGAAGATGGACTTATGGACAAAAGTTCAAATCTTTAAATATGATACGTAGGGAGAACAGAGGCTTGTCTTCTCTCTTATGCCTTTGCCCTCTTTCCTAACCCCACCCCTCCACCTTGTTTCTTTCCTCCTTCCCTTTCTCCCTATTTCTCTCTTCTCTTTTCCGGTGGAGGTGCTTCTTCAGTCCGGCAACGGTGTACGGGTGGATGACCGCCTTCTTTTCTAATCCCTCTGGTTACGATAAGATCTTCATCTTCTTCCTCTTCTTCTTTTATTCTTCCTCATTCTATTTTTCAATAGATTAGTTTAGCTGAAATAAAATCAAAATAAAATAAAATTGTAGCATTCATGATTCATTCTGAAAATGTAGATTCAAAAAGGAAATTCCAGATTGCATTTTAATTTGTAGTTCATATGCATTGCATCGTATTAATTTTTTTACTGCATTGATAATAAAATTGTTGAAGCATTAGTATTAATTCCTCAACATCATCAAAACATTAATTTTCAAAATTTGATCAATCCGGTAATCAATAGCAATTTGTGATTTGTATAATCAATCATCAGATGTCTGGAGTAATTACAATTAATTGATTCATGTTTTGATTTGTTTAAACATTTTTTTTTATCTGTTTGATGATTAATGGAACTCTGATGAGTGATCGGAAAAACTGGAGCTCATCTGATCGTTATTGTTGATATAATTTCTGGCGACTATTTTTTTTTCTCTCTGATAAATCAAGTTTCGTTGATGTAAAGTCTGAATCTACCGATCGATTGTCTGATATCGACCGATCAGAAGAGCCTGGATTGAAATCCATCTCATCGGAATCCTAATCCGGTGTCTGCCGAAATCCTCTGGATACAGTTGGACTCTCGTGCTTCTGCTGATAGATCAGCCAGATGACATTGCCAGAATTTCTTGTTGTTATCAGAAAATCACCTTCAGCCGCCGGAACTTCTCTTCAGCCTGCCGTGAAATTCCAGATCTGCAAGACTGAAAGAAATCGGTCATCCTGATCGATCGATTTGCTGTGAAACAAATGGATGCATCAGCTGTGATCAAGTGAAATTACAGATCTGCCAGAATCACCAGTGCCTCTTCCGGTGGATCCCTCTTCTGCTGTACTCCTGCCGGAATTCCCTGTTTAAGCCAGAAACTTCACATTTATCGTGAAGATCTTTGACATCATTGTTGTTTCCAATGGAGGATGTGTTGCTACTTTGAACTTCAGAATGTTTTTTAACTCCATTGAATACTGATATGATCAGATTTACTGCATGTTTTGAATACTTTCACTGAATCCATTGTTGTGTGGTTACATTGAATTTAATCACTCGGTATTGGGAATAGTCTTGTATTGATAAGATCCAGTGAAATGCTAAGTTTCATTGTTTATTTTTTCTAAAATTCACTGTTAATTCCTAATGAGTTTCATTGCAAAGTTTTCATGGAAAGTTAGTTAGATCAGATTTGAGTTTTGTTATTTTACTGAGAATTGTTGAGTTTTAATTGCTGATGCTTTGTTTAAACGAGTATTAGTTCATTAAGTTGTATAGCTAAATTGATTAGTTCATTAGTTCATTAGTTTATCATTGTTTAGCTTAATCTACTAATTGTTAGTGTTAGTTCATTAATAATTAGTAATTAGTTAAACCATTAGTTAGTGTTAGTTAAATCTAATAATTAGCATTGTTAATTACTTTGTCATTAGATTAATTAGTCATTTAGTAGTTAGTAATCATTTTACTTTGGGTGTACTGCTCGTGTTCTTTTTATCTAGTTTCTACTTTTATCTCGTGTACTGCTCGTATTCTTTTGACTTGTGCAGGATAGCACAGAAGTGGAGCTCAAACACACGTGACACGAAACACATAAAGATAGAAGATTTTTTTTATTTTATTTTAGAATTTAGGCATTTAATTGGGTTTGTAAATATCGCGTTTTACGCCCTCTGCGAAGGGTATTCATTTGTTGTAATAGTTAGTGTTTTTAATTTTCTCGTACATTTTACATTTCATAATACGGCAATAAAAGATAGTTTAGAATTGTGTGTTTGAATACGAAATATTCACGTTCTCTGAGTTCGACCCGGTCTCATCCACTAGTGAGAACTGGTTTTTATTATTTGATGTCTGGTTTTCACATGTTTTACATATAAAAATCTTTTCAAAATTACAACGATTTAATAGAAGACATCAAATTTTTTGGCGCCGTTGCTGGGGAACGGCGTAATATTAGTATTCGCTTTATTGCCAAGTGTTTGTTGCATTTAGGTTTAGAACCACGTATGTGCATATCGTAGAGACGAGCTTACTTTTTTGCACAACCCACCTATTAGGACCCCCTTAGAGGTGACTGTGTACGATTGGTACCGTACACATAGATTTCATATTTCTTTTGCATAATCTCTGTTATGTGTAACTGCGTGGTGTTTGTTTAGTTTTTGTTGTTTTTAGTTTACTCGCTTTGTGGTTTGCGTGGTTTGGCCGCTTAGTGCGTTAGTTAGGTAGAAAACCCAAATTAGGACGTGTGCTACACCGGTCTACTCCAAGGTGTACGCAATGGATGACAATCATCATTTGATCCGTCCTTTGAGGGAGTACTTCATGCCAAATACGTATACTCCCGCCTCCTGCATCACGAAACCTGATGTAGGAGCGAGCCATTTTGAGATTAAGGCCAGTGTGATTCAAATGCTACCTTCGTTTTATGGCCTTAGCAATGAGGACCCATATCGTCATCTCGACGAATTCCTTGAGATTTGCTGGACAGTGCGAATCAATAACTTTGAAGATGACGCTATGAGGTTGACTTTGTTTCCGTTCTCTCTCAAAGATAAAGCCAAGCACTGGCTAAAATCTCTTGAGACGGTTCGTATTACTACTTGGGAAGGAATGCAGCGCGAATTCCTCAAAAAGTACTTCCCAATTGGTAAAACGAATCAGTTTCGTAAAGATATAACCAGTTTTTCTCAAATTGAGGGAGAACAGTTTCATGAGTCTTGGGAGAGATTGAAAGATCTTCTCCGCAAGTGTCCCCATCACCAGGTGCCTCGTTGGCAGTTGGTGCAGTATTTTTATGACAGGCTTACTGAGAAATATCGTCAAATGGTTGATTCGTCTTATGGGGGCACTTTTATGCTCAAGAGTGAGGACGAGGCGTGGTCTCTATTCGAGATCTTGAGTGAAAACACGATGCATCATACCTTGTCTTCACGGCTCGATAGGACTACATCTCTGTCTAGTGGTCCTAGGAAAATAGGGATTTCCGAAGTTGGGTCCGAGTTAGATTTGCGTACCAAGGTCGACCAGTTAACTAGGAAGTTAGATCAATTCCTAGCCAATTCTTCGCGAAGTCCAGTAGGAAGAGTGTGCGAGCTATATGCTAGCCCTGCACACTGTGTTTCGGCTTGTCCGGTAGCACCACTATATCCTGAATTCATTCAGGAGCAGGTGAATGCTGCCCAAGGTTTCGCTAGACCCATGCCTGATTCATTTACACCATCATATAACCCAGGTTGGCAAAACTATTCCATTTCCCCATCCCATCAGCCCTCCCAGACACAGTATAGACATAGTAACCCTTCACAAGGTTACTCGCATCCCATTTTTTCACAGGTTCATCCCCAGTCTAGTCTACCTTCTCTTCAGGAGCCCATTCCAAGTTCATCATTTCAGGAGAAGATGTTAGAGGCCTTTTCTGATATCAAGGCCACTCTTTGCTCCCATACGCAGTCGATAGCCAAGCTAGAGACTCAAATGGGACAGTTAGCTCAGACATTGAGTAGACAAAGCCAGGGGAACCCATCTAGTAGGCCTGTTGTCACATCCAAGGGAGAGGAGCCCATTTCATTTGACTTGCAACCCACAGATTCACATCATGAGCAAGTCAAATCTGATACATCCCTTCAGAGCGGGAAGGTGTATCATCCCATTCAGGAATCGACTCATGAGCCCCATATCACTTATACTGACGAGTCGATTTTCATGATACCTCAGCAGAAGGGGAAAGGCCCTCAGTTGTTACAGTCTTCACATAAAGCCCCATTTTCTCAGCCTTTAGGATCATCAATTTTTAGTAAGCAAGAGGTACAGATGCAGAAGGTGCTTGACCAAGTCAAGCTAGATCCTATTCACCACTTGTCTGAAGTTGCATTCATTGATAGTCGATCGGTCCTAGACTCTTATTTCCTGACCAGTCTCTCAGATGAGACTAATCTCCGTTCTTCATGTCGAGAGAGTCATGATACTACATTTAGAGGTAGAAGAGATGGAAACACAGTGCGTAGTGTCACAGATGACACTCTTTTCTACATAGAGCCTCATTGAGCCTGACTTCATGTCCATTGATCTCATGGACGATGAAGGTTTTTCCAGGGATCCGTCTGGCTGGGGACGTGAAACTTAGCGCTTTATGGGAGGCAACCCATATCCTGTATATTATTAGATTTGATTAGAATTTATAGATTTTATTTTGTTTTTCCTTTTTCATTTTATTCATGAGTTTTTCATGTTCTTTTTGTTTCATTCATGGTTTTCATGTCATATCATGTATACATTGCATTCATTACATTCATAGGACGTGCATTTTTAATTCATGTCAAGTTGTTTCTACTCTTTTCCCTCATTTATTTCCTCTCATGTGCATTCAATTAGTTTCATATAAGCATGGGGGAGTGTCACTGGGACAATGTCATTCAAGCAGGGGAGGGTGTAGTTTGCACACCTTGATATTTTTGTTTACGTTCTTGCACATGTTTACACATCTCTCATAAAAAGTAGGTTTTTAAAGAAAGAGTTTGAACTTATATGAATGTTATTTCAAATCTGATGTTTTTAGAGGATTTTTAAGCCCCATGAAATTTTTTTCTGACATAGATCTAAAAATTATGGTTGTTTATGCAGATTTCAAAGAAATGATGATAGATACATGTTAGAATTTATTTTGAATCATAAATATGAATATGCACAGTTGTATTTTTGAAAAACTAAGCAAATGAACAAAAGTGTAAAAATGAGCTCAAAAAGGAAAAAAGAAGCATGCGTTAGATTGTTTGGATAATTCCACAATCCTTAGTAGATGGAACTTAGATGTAAGTTGAAACTTTTGGATTCCATTTCGAAAAGGAGAGTGGAAAACTTCGTGATCCTAAGTAGCTGAGAACAAATACAAGTTGAAATGTTTGACTCTCACGTTGCAAAGGTGAATGAAGGAAGTCACTTTTATGTCTTAGTTGATATCTTTTGGTATGTATTGAAAAAGTATAGAAGATATTGACATTGCACAAGGCATAAAAGCAGACCACACGCAAGCTATAAAAGAAGAATGAATGCGCAAAAAGAAAAAGCGTGAAAAATGAAAAAAATCAAGAAAAGAGCTGAAAAAGAAAGAAAAGTTTAGTGCTTAGAAGTGTGATTGAGAAAACCTTTGCAGAAAACATATGAGTGAGGATAAGTAAATAATAATATGTTTTTATTGGATTTTTTAAGAATAAAACATAAATAATTGTGATATTTAGAAAAGTGAAAGAATTTTTTTTTTCTGTGGTGGTATATAAAAAACTCTAATTATATTTTGATTTTTTTTGTAACACGAAATATTTGTGAAAACAAAGTCTTTAATTAACTACTGCTTATGAGGATGTGTAATATTATGCATACATGACAGAGATGTTTGTGGGTAGCATCACTGCAAACCCTCATGAGACCTTACTCGTCCACTGGGGTAACCCAGGGGTTGAAAGGGCTTGTTGCATGAGCTAAATGCAACCGTGATTCCTACGAAAGTGAGTTAGTTGATAGTTTTGATTTCGTGCATTTTTCTAGTTTGCTCGAGGACTAGCAAAACATAAGCATGGGGGTATTTGATCATGCATATATTTTAGGGATATTTCATATAAAAATATGCATGATTTCATGAGAAAATGATTTAAAAACCCAATTTTATGTTTGTTTCGAGTAAATGTGCTAAAATAATATAAGAATAGAAAATGCATGAAAAATAGCTTTTATTTTACATTTTAATACATATTTTAGTTTTTGACATAATTGTAGTAGTTTAGTTTTTGAAAATAATAAAAAAATTAGAGTTAAAATAGACTTAGTTTTGTATTTTCTAAAACATAGTCATTTTGAGTTGTTTTGTAAATAACTTTTTGAAGAGAGCTTTTGAAATGCAATTTTAAAAAGAATATGGACTTATGGAAAAAAGTTCAAATGTTTAAATATGATACGTAGGGAGAAGAGAGGCTTGTCTTCTCTCTTATGCCTTTGCCCTCTTTCCTAACCCTTCCCCTCCACCTTGTTTCTTTCCTCCTTCTTCCCTTTCTCCCTATTTCTCTCTTCTCTTTTCCGGTGGAGGTGCTTCTTCAGTCTGGCAACAGTGTACGGGTGGATGACCGCCTTCTTTTCTAATCCCTCTGGTTACGGTAAGATCTTCATCTTCTTCCTCTTCTTCTTTTATTCTTCCTCATTCTATTTTTCAATAGATTAGTTTAGCTGAAATAAAATCAAAATAAAATAAAATTGTAGCATTCATGATTCATTCTGAAAATGTAGATTCAAAAAGGAAATTCCAGATTGCATTTTAATTTGTAGTTCATATGCATTGCATCGTATTAATTTTTTTACTGCATTGATAATAAAATCGTTAAAGTATTAGTATTAATTCCTCAACATCATCAGAACATTAATTTTCAAAATTTGATCAATCCGGTAATCAATAGCAATTTGTGATTTGTATAATCGATCATCAGATGTCTGGAGTAATTACAGTCAATTGATTCATGTTTTGATTTGTTTAAACATTTTTTTTTATTTGTTTGATGATTAATGGAACTCTAATGACTGATCAGAAAAACTGGAGCTTATCTAATCGTTATTGTTGATATAATTTCTGGCAACTATTTTTTTTTTCTCTCTGATAAATCAAGTTTCGTTGATGTAAAGTCTGAATCTACCGATCAATTGTCTGATATCGACCGATCAAAAGAGGCTGGATTGAAATCCATCTCATCGGAATCCTAATCCGGTGTTTGCCGGAATCCTCTAGATACAGTTGGACTCTCGTGCTTCTGCTGATAGATCAGCCAGATGACATTGCCAGAATTTCTTGTTGTTATCAGAAAATCACCTTCAGCCGCCGAAACTTCTCTTCAGCCTGCCGTGAAATTCCATATCTGCAAGACTGAAAGAAATCGATCATCCTGATCGATCGATTTGCTGTGAAACAAATGGATGCATCAGTTGTGATCAAGTGAAATTACAGATCTGCCGAAATCACCAGTGCCTCTTTCGGTGGATCCCTCTTCTGCTGTCCTTCTGCCGGAATTCCCTGTTTAAGCCAGAAACTTCACATTTATCGTGAAGATCTTTGACATCATTGCTGTTTCCAAAGGAGGATGTGTTGCTGCTTTGAACTTCAGAATGTTTTTGAACTCCATTGAATACTGATATGATCGGATTTACTGCATGTTTTGAATACTTTCACTGAATCCTTTGTTGTGTGGTTACATTGAATTGAATCACTCGGTATTGGGAATAGTCTTGTACTGATAAGATCCAGTGAAATGCTAAGTTTCACTGTTTATTTTTTCTAAAATTCACTGTTAATTCCTAATGAGTTTCATTGCAAAGTTTTCATGGAAAGTTAGTTAGATCAGATTTGAGTTTTGTTATTTTACTGAGAATTGTTGAGTTTTAATTGCTGATGCTTTGTTTAAACGAGTATTAGTTCATTAAGGTGTATAGCTAAATTGATTAGTTCATTAGTTCATTAGTTTATCATTGTTTTGCTTAATCTACTAATTGTTAGTGTTAGTTCATTAATAATTAGTAATTAGTTAAACCATTAGTTAGTGTTAGTTAAATCTAATAATTAGCATTGTTAATTACTTTGTCATTAGATTAATTAGTCAATTAGTAGTTAGTAATCATTTTACTTTGGGTGTACTGCTCGTGTTCTTTTTATCTAGTTTCTACTTCTATCTCGTGTACTGCTCGTGTTCTTTTGACTTGTGCAGGATAGCACAAGAGTGGAGCTCAAACACACGTGACACGAAGCACATAAAGATAGAAGATTTCTTTTATTTTATTTTAGAATTTAGGCATTTAATTGGGTTTGTAAATATCGCTTTTTACGCCCTCTGCGAAGGGTATTCATTTGTTGTAATAGTTAGTGTTTTTAATTTTCTCGTACATTTTACATTTCATAATACGGCAATAAATGATAGTTTAGAATTGTGTGTTTGAATATGAAATATTCACGTTCCCTGAGTTCGACCCGGTCTCATCCACTAGTGAGAACCGGTTTTTATTATTTGATGTCTGGTTTTCACATGTTTTACATATAAAAATCTTTTCAAAATTACAACGATTTAAAAGAAGACATCAACGGCCATGGAGAGACAACAGATTGTAAATATGTTGTCGGAGCATGAATAGAAGGTGCGTGTATCTGGCATTGAATACACTTCTTCACATACTGATAACAGTCTTGCTGCATAGTCTTCCAATAGTAACCTGCTCTGACGATCTGCTTGACAAGGGTTTGGTAGCCGACGTGGCCACCATAAATGCCTTCGTGTGCTTCTCACACGACTTCTTTGGCTTCGTCTTCATCTAAACATCTGGAATATTCTGAACTAAATCTACGACGGTAGAGGACATCGGCCAGAATGAAATATCGGGTAGACATACGCTGGATTGCTCGTTGCTCTTTCTTTGAGAGTTCTGGAGGAAATTCGCCGGTTTCTATAAAAGTCTTGATATTGTAATACCAAGGTTTCTTCTTTTGCTCAACCTCGCTTACTTGTTCTTTTGGAAGGAAGGCAGGTTGGTCAAGTCTGCCGATTTCGAAGGAGCGACAAGATTCTCTATTCTTGAATGCCATAATGGAGCCTAAACTGGCTAGGCTATCGGCCACTTGATTAAAATCTCTCTTGATATGGAAGAGCTGGAATTCTTCAAACTTGCTGACAAGAGCTGAAACAATTTTCTGATAAGGATGCATTTTTTGATCTTTGACTTGTCATTCGGCTCGGACTTGATTGACAATGAGTAATGAGTCACCGTAGGCATGCACTCTCTTAACATTGAAGTCTAGTAAAATCTTTAGACATTGAATCAGGGCTTCATACTCAGCCATATTGTGGGTACATTGAAAATCTAATTTAAGAGAAAATGGAATCATCTCCTTCTTAGGAGTGATTAATAAGATCCCAATGCCTATTCCATCCATATTCTTGGAACCATCGAAAAATAAATTCCAGATTGGAGATTGCCAGATATTGCATATTTGTTCATCAGGGAAGTCATCTTCGGCTTTCACTTCTTCTGCCAGAGGAAAATCTGCCAACTGATCTGCGATTGCTTGGCCTTTAATTGATTGCTGCGAGACATATTCTAGGTCATACTGCATCAGTAAGACTTGCCATTTGGCGACTCGTCCGCTGAGGAAGGGTTGCTCTAAGATGTATTTGAGAGGATTGAGTTTGGACAAGATTTTTACTTCAGATGCCAGCAGGTAGTGTCTTAGCTTCTGACACATCCATACCAGGGCTAGGCAAGTCTTCTCTATGTGAGAGTATTTCTTTTCATAATCTATGAAAGTCTTACTCACATAATAGATGGTGTGCTCTATCAAGCTGCCTTCTTTGTACTGCCCCAGGAATCTGCCGCATGCGACTTGATTGACTGAAATGTATAATAAAAGGGGTTTCCCCAATTCTGGCGGTTTCAGGATGGGAGGATTGAGAAGATACTTCTTGATCCGATCGAACGATTGCTGACACTTTAATCCCCATTCGAACTTCACTCCTTTTCGGAGCAAATGGTTAAAAGGCTCGCATCTCATTGCCAGGTTGGAAATAAATCGCCGAATTGATTGCATACGTCCCTGAAGGCTATGCAATTCTTTAAGATTCTTCGGGGGTGGCATATCAATGATAGCATTTGCTTTGGCTGGGTCAACTTCAATTCTCTTTTTGCTGACCAGAAAACCCAATAGTTTGCCTGATTCGACTCCAAAAACACACTTTTGAGGGTTAAGCTTTAGCTTATAGAGAATGAGTCGCTTAAAGACTTGATCAAGCGCTTCAAGGTGATCTTCTTCTTCTTTGAATTTCACGAGGATATCATCAACATACGCATCCATGATTTTGAGCATCTGATCGTGAAAGATAACGGCCATTGCCCGTTGGTACGTTGCTCCAGCATTCTTGAGCCCAAAAGGCATAATTGTATAGCAGAAAGTGCCCCAAGGCGTAGTGAAGGAAGTTTTGGATTGGTCGCGGGCGGCCAACTTAATCTGATTGTAGCCGGAATATCCATCCATGAAAGAGAACATGGCGTGTCCTGTCGTGCTGTCAACTAGAAGATCGATGCTTGGAAGTGGATAATCATCCTTCGGAGTTGCCTTATTGAGGTCTCTGAAGTCTATGCAAATCCTCACTTTGCCACTTTTCTTTGGAACAACGACAATATTGGCTAACCAATCTAGGTAGTCAATAGTTTGGATAAATCCTGCTTTGAGCAAATCTTCAAGTCCTTCAATGACTTGTTGTTCTATTCTAGGATCCATTTTTCTCAATTTCTGCTTAACTGGCTTAGCATCTGGCTTCAAAACGAGGCGGTGTTCGACCAATTTGGGGTCTAAGCCCGGCATATCTTCATACGTCCATGCGAACACTTCTTCATGTTGCTTGAGAAAATTTATAAGCCTTTCTTTCTCTTCCGGACTCAGACTGGTTCTGATCTGGAGAATTTTGGGATCATCCTCTGAACCTATATTGACATCTTCAGTCGGATCTTGTACTAGAGCAGATGGTTCATCCTGCTTCTGAACTGTGGCGAACTCTGGTAATTCCTGAAGAGACTGATCATATTCTGCATAATCATCTGACTGCTTTGCAATCTTGCCATCTTCAGTGCTTGCTTTGACTCTGTGAATTGCTGCCGATTTTTGAAAAGCCATGGGATTGAGAACGAGCTTCTTGATTGTCCGAGAAGTCATTCTGAAATTTTGGATAAGAAATTTGGTTTAGGTAAAATTGTCCATCATAAGACAAACAATCATTTTAAAAGAATCATGCATAAATCATAAAATGAGGAGATAGAAAGGAAGGAGACAAATGGCATCCAGATAGACAGAATCTTGAAATTTTATTGATTTTGAGTTGATCAGAGACATTGATAAAATGAGACATTTATTGAAAAGAATAGAAAGAAAATAATGAATGGCTCTCAATGTGCCCCTTTGACGAAAACAGTCTTCTTTGGTGAGCTTCCTCCGGAGAACCCTAGTCTTGCTCTGTGGGGCCGATGCTTTTGGATCACTGGCTCGATGTGGCCATCTTCATTTTTGCCCAATCCCTTGAAAGGTTGATAACCATGTTTCAAGAGTAAATCAAATCCCTTTCTTGCTTTCATGAATTATGGAAACAATGGATGATCTTTAATAGCGCTGTAGTTGATCCAGCCTCCGATGTTGAAGAATTGGGGACCTCTCCATCGGGTCATGGCTACAGTATGCAGAGACAATTCTGAGGTTGTCTGGAGTATTTCTCGATTTTCGCCGAGACTGATTTCTTCACTCTCCCTGATGCTGGGGATATCCGCCGTGAATGATGGTCGAGGGATCATGGGCTGCAGGAGCCTTTCTTCTGGGTCTTCTCCCAGCACTGTTGTAATCATTCCACCTTTTGACCATTTTACACATTGATGGAGAGTGGAAGGCACCGCGTTCGCATTGTGGATCCATATTCTTCCGAGCAGCAGATTGTAGGTGGGTGGCACATTGACCACATGGAAAAGTACTAAGTGCACCGAGTAGTTGATGAACACCTCTAGAAATATCTTGCCCTTGGCCGTTTGACCATGATTGTCAAACCCATAGATAGTGATGGGATCCAGAATGTATTATTCTTCCTTGATCCCTAGTGCCTTTGCTGTCATCTCGGGACATATATTGAGGCTTCTGCCACCATCAACTAGCACATGTGGTACTGTCATTCCTCTGACTCGAACGACAATGTACAAGGCATTATTATGAAATGAGTGAGGCTTTGGAAGGTCCTCATCTGAGAAGGTGATCGGCGCGTTGGTCATGGCGGAGTTTACTATTTGTGCCATGTCTTTAGGAGTGGTACTGGATTTGACTTTGATTTTTCTGAGCAAATCATCCAGTACTTGTTGGTGCTTGCGGGAATTCTTGGCTAAGTCCAAAATTGAAACATTGGACAGAGCAGTTAGAGGCTTCTGAGTTGAAGTTTCTCCCTTTTTTGTAAGGGATTTGAGAAAATGCTTTGGGAACCCTGGAATATTACTGGCTGTTGTAGGAAATATTTTGGCTGGCTTCGCTGATACTTTTAGCTTATCAAAAGCTGAAATTATGTCCACCTTCTTGGTGGCTGGTGTTGCTTGTCATAGTACTGAAACCTGGTGCTGAACTCGAAGATCTTGTGCAGAACATGGCTTGATGTGCTCGTGAGGCAAGAATGGCTGTTCAGATACTACTGCTGTGGTGTGTGAAGGAAAGGGCTGCTTTAGAATATCCATTTTCTCTTCTTCTTCTCCTTCCACTAAAAGATTTTTATCAATAAGATCTTGCACAATGTTTTTGAGAACAAAGCACTTCTCAGTGTTGTGTCCCACTGTCCTGTGGAACTTGCAAAACTGATCTTTCTATTTTCCCATGGGCACAGGGGGATCAGCCAGTCTTGGCAACTTGACCATCTCTTTTGACAACATATACTCGAGCACATCTTCGAGTGATTGGTCTAAAGGTGTGAACTTTCGGTCATAGCTCCATCCTTTATGATTGGTCTTCTCACGCAGTTTCGGCCATTGATCCTACTGAGGAGCGGGCTTTCCTTTCTGATCTTTGTTGTTTGAACTGCCTGTGCCATAGCAGTAATCTTTCTTCTGCCCTTTATACTGATTCTGACTGCTATTGTTGTTGTTGTTGGTAGAATATGTGAAGTGAGCTTTCTTCTTCTGCTCACCTTGAGGGTTGTTTTTGGAAAAAGTGAAGCCTTCGTAGACTCCATTCTCCACGCTCAGCTCAAGCCATTTGGCTCGTTCAGTCAACTCAATAAAGGTACGGGATGGTGCAGTAGAGATTAACCCTCTTAATGGTTGCGAAAAGTTGTTGAGGATCAATGATAGGGCATGCCTTTCTGAAATAGGATCTCTCATTTTGTTACAGGCTGACCTCCATCTGTGAATAAAGTCCCGCGCCTTTTCATTCTCATTCTGCCTTAGATTGCAGAGATGACTTAGTGTAGGAAGCACCTCTGTGTTGAACAAGAAGCGTTCAATAAACAAGTTTACCACTTTGTCGAACTCCTTGAGCTCGATGGGGTTGATATGCTCAGCATACCACTTAGCTGCAACTCTTTCCAAGCTGCGGGGGAAACATAGAAACAGTGCTTTGTTGTCTCTCTTGAACCTCGAGCACTCAACAAAGAAAGTGGCGAGATGAGCTTTTGGGTCGCCAGAACCGTTGAACTTGATGAATTTACGGGGAAGATTCTCTAGATCATCATCCCCCTCTAAGTCGTCAAAGAAGTCCTCGCTAGTGAAGACTTTTCTGCTCTTGTCGCGGGCTTGCAGATCCTTGACAACTCTGGTCATTTCCCTGAATTGTGCTTGCAGGGGCTTTTCTGCATCCTGACTTTTTGATTTGCGGCATTTCCTTTGTTCTTGGTCTCGTTTCTGAAATGTCGGAGGCACCTCATACTCTTCATCGGTATCTTCAATTGAGTCTGTTCCGTCTGAGATCTTTTCCGGCTGAACTTGCTTTTTGAAAGCTTTCTTATCCTTGTGACTATGGAACTTCTCTCTAAATGGATTTCTTTCTGAGCTGGTCCCGGGTTGTTCATTCATCATCTTATTCATCATTTTTTGGAACATGACATACATTTGCGGGTCTATGCCATCATCCTCTTGTTGCTGCTCTTGACTCCTCTCGGATCGGGGGGAGCCCATCTCTTCTTCTGAGGCCGACGAGTATTGAGATGCCGTTGTTCTTTTGCCTGATCTTGTCTGAACCATCAAATGTTATGGATGCTCTCTGCAGGGCAAAGACCTGATTAGATTCTGAAGGAATTGGTTTTTGGAAGAAATATTTGCTGAAAATATGGTAGACAATTTGAAAAAGATATCCCATTACTAGGGACTGAGTCGTCGCGGGAATCACGACAATTGTGTTGTCATTCTTTTTGCAAGAGAAATAAACAACGAAAATATGCCTTGTTACCTAGGCGAGGTCATCAAACCACAATAGAAAGAGAGAGAATTTTATTGAAATGAAAAAAAAAATATGATTTTATTGATCTTGACAAAGAGGTGAAGGACAAACAATTTGCCACCATTCATGATAGTCGGCAGACACTCTAGGACCATGAAAGATTTTAAGAGAGACAAAGGAATCCCAGTTGTAGCGGGCGGAATGATATGCTCCGGACCATTGTGCGGAAGTGAGATCGAATTCTGCCATGGCTCCTGATAGTAATTTGGCTTCGACGTACTGCTGCCTCTGGGAGAACTGCCGAACGCATCGCTTCAGTTGGTAGTAAGTGCAGAAGAATGGTCCCAGCAATTTGAACCGCTTGCCATAAGCATATGTATATCTGGGAGGGGACAATTGTCGATCAAAGTAATCCCAGACTACGTCATCCTCTTAAATGTTGTCAATCATGGATCAATATTGTGCCACTGGAAGAAGTTCTTGACCATTGTATCTAAAAGAGCTTGCTCGGGCTGAAACATGCTGGAAGAACCAGGATTGAAGCGCGTAGATGCAACCTTCAACGAGAATGGACTCTCCAAGTGAGAAACGAGTCAGACCACGATATAGGAAAGCAAGCGCTGCCATGGCTATGGAGAGACGATTGGTCTGCCGACTTCCCCATCTTCTCATAAGCTGGATTATTCTTATATCCATGTAGTTTTGTCCGTCTGGGAAGAGGGCTAATCCTACAGTGCACAGAACCATTGCATTCTGGATCCTTTCTTTCGCTGTTCTTGACAGTGAGCTGACTTCGATGAAGGTCCCGTCTTGACGGTACAACTCGAGCAGGTTAACATATTCATTTCCGTCCAACTGGATCAGGGGCCAAGATCGGCGGCCTGTCATACGAGCTAAGGAGTCTCGGGGGTCCAAACCCTTGACATTGATCAGGAATTGATGTTCTAACGGATCTCCAGGTTGACCGGCTGGTTCTGGTAATCCCATAATTTTTGAAAATTCATCCATTAAAACAGTCATTTCTCCCCACGGGAACCAGAAGGTGCATGTCCACGGATTCCATCATTCTGCCATTGCATGGATCAAGTTGTCGTTGATGGTCTGCTTTCCGACTGCTGACGCCAATTCTAATCCACACTCGCTCAAATGGTCTAGGAACATTCGAGAAAAGCTTTTGAGCCAAGAATAGTACCACCGGGGAATGAAAGTTCTGGTGCTAAGGGCTCGATGTTCAGGACGACCTTGTCGCACCTCGTAGGAGATGTGACCTTCAGGAAAGATAGGATCGACTTGACTGGATGCCATCGGACTGAAACATAGAAATACTCAGAATGAGACTTGGGAAAATATAGGAAAATTTGAAAAGTTTGCAGACAGGATATAAAATGCAGCTGGAAATTCGAAATCCAGTAGAACGGTAGAATGGAAAACCACCTGGAGTTTTGAAAGAAATGGGATATTTGAGAAAATCTTTCAGGGTTTGAGAAAATAAAGGAAAAGATGAGAAATATGGGTATTTGAAAAATATTTTTGGGAAAATATAAGAAAATAGAGGTAACATACAAACAATCACATCCTGCACAAACATTTATGCACATACAACACTCCCTAAAAGGCTGACTTTAGATGCATCATTTTGAAAACAGCTGTAGGACCCTAATCCTAACTCTAGGTTTAGATCATCTTTGTCCAATCCAGTTATGCCGATATACTCGAATTGAAATCTGAGGTACATGGCATATAATCTTAACTCCGGTTCTAAGGTAAGGTTTTCCAACATCCTTGAGAGCCTATCGATATACTTCAGACTGTGGCCCGCAGTACGTGGTAGGGGGAGTGTTAACCCAAATATGTGGTCCAGTTGTGAGGCTCTGTCCTGAACTAGGGTTCTGGAAGAGAGCCCAGCAATGTGAAGACCGGGTAATGATAGGTAATGGAGGTTTTGAAAAATGATCACATGCAAGAAATAGAGGGCTCTAAGTCCTAGAGAGATAGATTTTTGAAAATCTTTGAAGAAGCATACATTGTTTGCATTCAGATCCTAAATTGAGGAGAGTTGTGTTTAGACCTAAGTCTATGTGAACATAAAAATATCTCCTCAATCTGGTCCTACCAAACCATGCCTAGTCTATATGCAGTCAATGTCAGCTAGGTCAGCATCTAGGCTCCTAGGTTCGCATGATATCAAAAGTAAAAGAGCTGACATTTTGTGAACACAGTTTCGATAATTGAACTAAGTCAAGCATAATTTTGACCAGACAAGGACAGGTCCCATCACGGTCGCCAAACCTGTTATCGTCGCAAAAATTTTCCCGTCTTCTCTTCCTTGCGGAAGAGAGAGGAAAATGCTTTCGCGATTCAAACTTGACCGGATTTTGGAAATTGTTTTGAAATACTCGCCTCCGTTTTGAAAATCGCGGGAAAATCCATGAGATGGGGCTCGACCTATCGGTACGAGGTTCGACCGTTCCTGCCGCCTTTAACAGGGGTAATCGAACCAAGGACCAAAATTGTGCTTGACTTAGCTAAATCCTCGAAATTGTATCCTAAATGCACAGAGAATTCAGGGATGTGCTATGAAATTTTGTAAAATGCAAGTTGGAAAACATGATGTATGCTTCGACAACATTTTGGAGTTAGAAAATATTTCTCAGAAAAAAGATGGAAATCAGTTTCTCAGGAAACTCTGATAAAAAGGATTTGAAACCTCGAGAAAATTTATGAAGATTTGGGAAAATCGTGAATGGTTGAAAATACTGGGAAAATAGAAGTGATTCTTGAGAAAAAGGTGAACACTGGAAGAGAAAATGCTGATCAGGAAAATTCTAGCTTTGAAAAGTTTCTCAGGAAAATGAGCAAAATTCATTGGAAAACTCTTTAGAGAAGGAAAGTTGAAACTCGGGAACTTGAAACCCTGAGAATCTTAACCTTGAAACACTTGGAAATCGATTTTGATTTTTTAGAAAGATGAGAAATTCCCTTTGAAAAGAATCTTAAGAAAATAACATTTTCCAGGGAAAATCACGGGAAAACTTGACTTGGAAAATCCGACTTTGAAAATTTTAGAAGTTTCTTGAGAAACTGATTTTCATGGAATGAAGTTTTCTCGAGAAAAACATGAGAAAAGCAGATGATGCCATGATGCAGATGATTTGGATGTATGAATGCACTTTTGAGAAGATTTTTCTGAGAAATTTGTTGAAAAATGTGTATTAAGCCAAAGTAAGTCCCTCACATATTCTGACTGTGGCCATGAATATGTTCAGAGTTTATTTGAGTTAATTCACAATATTTTGAAAAATTGGAAATATGATGTGCATTTTTAAGATAGCTTAAAAGTGTAGGCTCAATGTGACTGGTAGAAAGATAATGGATCTGAGTCTCATCCATATTCCGACTAGGGCCGTAAATATGGACTCCACCGAGTTCATCAACTCTCTAAGAGTTGGTGCACATGTCATTTGTGTTCATCCATAGTGATTTTGCAAAATGAGATATATGAATCATAGAATCAGGATATTGTAGGAATCAAACTACATGAGATGCATCCTAATCTAAGCAGTAAAAGTAAATCTCATTCCAAATTTTGATTATTACATCTCTGACATAAAGTGAAATAAATGAAATAAACAAAATATGTAGTATAAAGAATCAGCATCCTCCAGATTTTCCTGCAAAATAAGACTTAGTACAAGGAATGGATATACAAAATACCCAAGAGAATGGGTATATATATAATATATACAACGAAAATATACATGGTTATATCTAAATGTTTGAACTTGTGCTAAATGACATGTGATAATGAGGATGTATTTCAAAAAAGAAAAAGAAAGATATCCACATAAATATTTGTATGTGAAAAAAAGTGCACATGAAGATATTCCTATATATATATAGGTGCATATAGATATACGTACATATATATATATGTATATACATGTATATAGATATATACATATAAATATACATAGATATATATATATAGATATATATACGTATAATGAGAAAATATATATGTTAATTGAAATTCCGTATATAATGGGTAAAATCAGAAAATATAGGGTATATACAGTTTCCGTAGGTGATTTCACGAAGCCGTAATTCCCAAATTATAACATATTTCTCAGTGAAATTGGGTATGGAGCTTTCCTATATATCAATAACAAAGCATGCAAAAGATGATCCGAAAATCATGAATGGGTATTAAAATATCCATCCATGAACATGGCTCATTATCAAGACTGAGTACCTGCAGCAGAAGAGATGGGTAAATACATAACAATTGAGTTGCCATGGAAGATGCAGGTGGAAGTAATGAAGGTATTTAAATCCTAGATGAAGCTACAGAAATTTAACAGTATACTAATACATCCAAGATAAATCCACCCTAAAAGAAAAAAATGTATATGCTTTGATAGGCTACATGTGCAGTATTAACCGAGGAAAATGATAACATGATGGGAAATAAGACCGCTGCCAGTGTGAGGGTTAATTGATAGTATATCATGTTGAAAACCATATATGTTGTAGGACTTGTAACTGCTATGGGATGCCTCTCAAATAGACTGTCAGCCATAGATTAGCATTGACAACTTGGCTGCATCATACATGACAGGACATATCCCAGTTGACACAATAAAATGAAGGCTAATGGACAATAAAGGATGGCTGCAACTGCGAGATGCTGAACATGAGTTCAAGAGAGGGGAACCAGCTATATTGGCATGCACAGGAATTAAAACAGATGATGTGTGTGCACTAAGTGGCCCATCATAATGCAGTGCAAACTCCATACAGTCTGAACCTACAGGTTTAACTAGATCTCATTGTATACAACTGAAATACACTGACTATGTAAACGAGTTTTGATGAAAATTTTAGCAGAACACATGATCCGGCTGCAAATAAACCTGCAGTTCACAAGAGAAAAAAAAACAGATATATCATGATAAAAGGAGTCCTAATCAAATGCAGAAACTTGAGGAAGGACTATGCGTTAAGTGCAGAGTAAGTTAGCACCAAGCTATGTCTGCCAGGCACAAAATGAATTCCCAATCTGCCATTTGATCCACACAGCCAACAACATTCATTTATCATTGGAGTTCATTCATCTTAACAGGGCCACATGAGAAGCTATCTTCAGCCACCAACACGCCAACTTACAGTAGAACACATTTTGGCAGAAGATAATGGATTGGATCCATATTACTATCTAATGGCTATCTTGAATTGGCCAAAAAAAAAAAACTACACAGTAACCGACACATATGAATTGGGCGATATATATGTCCCACCGAGTTTAACTGCAATTCCACATGAATAAAATGACCATTCAATGGTTTCATCTGGACGTTGATAATATCAACAATCATGTGCTAATGCTCAATGAGGATGCATCGATGAATGCCTTAGTGAAACAGAGAAAAAGGGAAAAGACAAGGTGGACCTCTGTCATATCTTAACAAGAAACTCGGACTGATATTACAACATTGTAAATTTGTATTAAGAGGTCATGAAAACAAGGTAATCGGATCCTCAATGCTTAATTGTATATAACTGGAAAGGTATGAAACCTATGGACTCATGACCAAAGATAAAAAAAAACGAGGAATACATGAAATCAGAGAAAAAAAATCAGACATCAATAATGATATGATATTTGAGCTTAACATTGAATTTATGTGTAGTGCCTTGGTCAATGGCACTCGTTTGATATACGATGTGTCCTCACGGACAATCGATTTAACTCATGACAAACAATCGCCATTCTCAAAACTCTTTGGATATGCAGAAAACAACGAAATGCAGGAAAACTGAATAATGTTTATCCCTTAACCTGAAAGGGTACACCTCGGACAACGAGGGTCAGGTTTATCCCTTAACCTGAAAGGGCACAAGAATTTTGATAAAATTTAATAGAATTGAGGAAAATTTGATAAAACTTGATAAAATTTTGATAAAAATGTGAATAAAATGTATAAAACTGATAAAGATATCAAATTTAACTGAAAATTTATAAGATTTTAAGAAAAAAAAGTTTTTTTGATCCTACCTGCATATGGGATCTTGAAAGGAAAATGTTTATTTAAAAGATAAGTGAGAAATCATTTTGGGAAGGAAAATCCATCACAAGAAGAATGATCAGCGCAAGATCTGATCCTTTAAAAAGGGAATCATCATGAGGTTTGATTTCGAAAATAGTGGTTTAAAAACCAATTTTGAAAGAGAAAACAAACATAAGGTGATGATTTTGAAGACAAATGGTTTCCAAAACCTTATTTGGAAAAGGAAAATCAACATGTTAGTTTATTTAAAAGGGATTTAGATCAAAATATTTGAATCTTTTGAAGACTTTTGCAGAAATTTTATGATTTTGAAAATCCTCATAGGCAATATCATTTCTCTCATGATGGAGGAAAACAAATTTTGAAAATAGATGACAAGGATTTAAAATTTTTGAAAAATAGCAGGCAGGATCAAAAAGATTTTGAAGAAATCAGAAAGAAAAGGCAATACACCTGGGTTTTTTAAAAGAGGAAATTTTGAATAATATATACCCAGGGTTTTTGGAAAATATAAGGAAGATATATATATATAATATCATTCAATCACAGACATACAAACAAGGATGCACAAATAGCACTCCCTAAAGCTGACTTTATATGCAATATTTGAAATGGCAAATAGGATTTTAATCCTAACTCTAAGATTTAGATCATCTGATTTCAATCAAGGTATGTCGATATACTCAAGCCGAAGCTCGAAGTACGTGGCATAAAGATATCTCTTCGGTTCTAAGGTAATGGCTTCCCAACATCCTTGAGCACCTACCGATATACCTCGGACTATGGCCCTTAGGTACGTGGTAGGGGGGCGCGAACCCAAATAAGTGGTCCAGTTGTGAGGCTCTCTCCTGAACTATGGTTCAGTGAGACAACCCAGCAACGTGAAGACCGGGACAATATAGGTAGGGATGTTTTCGAAAACATGTTCAACATGCAATAAATCTAGAAGGCTCTAATGCAAGTCCTAAAGAGATAGATTTAAATGAAAAGAAGCATACACTTGCATATATTGTTTGCATTCAATCCCTAAAATTGAGGAGAGTTGTATTTAAGACCTAAGTCTAATGTGAACATGGAATAATCTCCTCAATATGGTCCTACCAAACCATACTTAGATCCTATATGCAAAAGATGTCAGCTTTAGGACAGAGTCTAGGCTCCTAAGGTTTGCATGAAAATGTAGCTGACATATGTTAGAATAAAGACTTAGATTATATAAAAGCAAAGCAAAGGCATAGATTCAACCGGACGAAAACGTGTCCCATCACGGTCGCCAAAACTGTGATCATCGCAAAATTTTTCCTCTCTTGTGGTTTCTCTCTCTTCCTTCTCTTTTCCTTTCCAGCCTCTATTTTCTTTCTTTTTGAAGGGAGAAAATAAAAGATGGAAAAGAAGAGAGAAGAGAAAAAAAAAGAATGAAAGAGAGAAGAGGAACTCTTTTGCGGGGTCTCACTTGACCTTGATTTGAAAATATTTAGAAAATTAACTCGCCTCCGTTTTGAAATATATTGCGGGAAAATTGGGAGACGGGATTCGCTCGTCGGTACGAGGTTCGACCGTTCCTGGCGCTTTTACCAGGGGTAATCGAACCAAGGATCGAATTTATGCCTTTTGCTTTGCCTAAATATTATCTAAGAATTTATCCTAAAGATCTAAATGCACAAAGAATCATGCTTGTGCAATGCAAGGATGTATGCTCTTTTTGAAAGATGTTTTGAAAATTTCTAAGTATTCTGAGATGAAGAAATGGTTTTCTAAATGATAAAATTTAACTTAGAACTTGAGATAGATCAGAGAAATTCTAAGTCTTTTGAAATAATCAGAATTTGGAAGAATTAATCTTTGAATTTTAAGAGGAATGATTTAAAGCTGAGGTAAAAGGAAAATGAATAAATTTTCGAAGTCAGAATTTGACTTTGAATTTAAATTTTGAACCTGGTTTTAAGAGAAGGAGATGAAATTTGAAGTGATATATGAATTCTAGATTCAAAGTTTTGAAATCAGGATGGATTTGAGAAATCCAAATGGTATTAAAATAGAAATGGATTTGGGAAGTTCAGATGAGATCCGAAAATGGAATTGGATTTGAAATCCAGACTTGGGAATGGATTTTGGATCTTAAAATGGCTTTAGGATCTAAAATCTGAGATCCAAGATAGAGTTGGACTCTGGATCCTCAGATGGATTTTTGGATCTGAAGTCTGAGATCCAAAGTAGAATTGGGTTCTGGATCCTAAGATGGATTTTGGATCTGAAGTCTGAGATCCAAAGTGGAACTGGATTCTGGAACCTAAAGTGGAATTTGGATCTAAAGTCTAAGATCCAATGTGAAGTTGGATGAAGTCTGAGATCCAAAGTAGAATTGAGTTCTGGATTCTAAAATGGATTTGGATCTGAAGCCTGAGATCCAATGTAGAGTTGGACTCTGGACCCTAAGATGGATTTTTTTGGATCTGAAGTCTGAGATCCAAAGTGAAAATGGAATTGGATCTGAAGTCTAAGATCCAAAGTAGAGTTGGACTCTGGATCCTAAGATGGATTTTGGATCTGGAGTCTGAGATCCAATGTAGAGTTGGATTCTGGATCTAGAATCCTAAGTGGGAATTGGATCTGAAATCTAGAATCCAAGATGTAATTTGGATCTAATTTTGGATTTAGAATTTCAAAGATTGGTTTGAGAATAAATGAATTTCAAAATCAAATTGGACTTTGATTTTGGAGCTTTGAATTGAGAATTCAGAAAATGAATCAAGAATCTCAAAGTTAGATTGAACTTTGAATTTGATTGGAGTTTTGAAAATGAATTTGGAATTTCAAAGTCAAATTGAACTTTGAAATCTGATTTGAATTGGAATTTTTGAATATAAAATGAATTTGAAATTTCAAAGTCAAATTAAACTTTGAAATCTGATTTGAATTGGAAATTTTGAATATAAAATGAATTTGAAATTTCAAAGTCGAATTGAACTTTGAAATCTGATTTAAATTGGAATTTTTGAATATAAAATGAACTTCAAATTTCAAAGTCAAATTGAACTTTGAAATCTGATTTGAATTGGAATTTTTGAATATAAAATGAATTTGAAATCTCAAAGTTTAAATTGGACTTTGAGATTGAAAATGAAATAGAATTGAAAATGAAAAGATGAATTGGATTTTACAAGAATTGAAGATTGATTGAAGGAGATATTAATATCACTTGGATTTTGGAAAAGAATTTTGAAAATATGATGTTGTTTTATCCTAAATGATGAATGAATTAAAAGAATTTTGAAATTGGATTTAGAAAAGCTATTTCATTCTTTTAAATGAATTAAAATAAGATTAAAGATATAATACATCCCTGACTATGGTCATTGAATGTATTATATAATAATCTATATTTAAATTCAAAAGAAGAATAAAATACATTTTTTTTTGTGCTTTTATAGAGTTTAGAATGAAATTAACTCTCAATATACCCTGACTATGGCCATTGGTATATATATTGAGTTAATTTTAAATTAAACCCTGATAAAAGAGGAAAATATTTAAAGAAAAATATGATGATTTTTGAAGAGGATCCAGTGTGGATCCAGTGTTATTTTATAAAAGATAAAAATCCTAAGTTTTGTTTACATCCTGACTATGGCCATTGATGTAAATCATCAACTTAGGATTAATTACCTCTTACGAAATGGTGCACGTGCCATTCGTGTTCCACCATTGTGAGATTTTTGAAAAATAAAGGTAAAAGCATGAAAATAAGCAATTTACAATGCTCATTCATTCTATCTAAAAAGATGGAAATGTAAATTCTCATTAAGATCTAACTATTACAATACATGAAATTGAATTTTACAACTCCAAATAATGATATTTTCCACATATTCCCTGCAAAAGCATCTGAGTTAATATGAAGATAGAGGGAAATCACACATATCATATGGAAATCAATAGTGAGATACTCATATATCAAGATATATATAATGAGAGGTGTGAGAAGCAACATGTACATACCCATATACGTATATCTGCATGCATACCTATATAGACACAATTATCTGCACACATACATATATGCATATATATGTATATATATCTACATATATAGATGTATATGTATATATATATATATATATATATATATATATAATATATCACATATGATATATATATAATATAGGTGGATGAGAGTGAAGCTGATGAAGTGGTGATGACCTATATAGTGAAGGTATTGAAGTGAAGTGTAGTGACAGCTGATTATGGGGCAAAGAGTGAAGTGAGGGCTGTAGCAGGGAGTCTGTGATGGTGAACAATACTTGTTGGGATGTGAAGGTGGAAACTGTGTACATGGGATAGATAATAGTGGGGATAAAATATGAGGAAAAGGAATTGTGGTCAACCGAGAGGCTACATACGTGGATTTTCTGCAAATGCTGGACTGAGGACCACATATATGATAGGGATGTATTTAGTACTTGAGCGAGGAGCTGGTGGCCTGCTCTTGTGCTAAAGATGGGGTTAAGGCTGTGAATAGATGATGGTGGATGCTGAATAGAAATGACATGATGTGAGGTGTAGGGGTGGCTAGAGGCTACTGCTGTATAACAGAAAACCTCATGGACTGTGCTTGTAGAGGTTGCCATGGAGGGCGACAAGTACAGATGCTGTGAATATGGATTTGAAGGTGAGCTGTTGGGGGGGGGGGGGGGGTGTGACAGACCAATATGGAAATGATATCATGTAACAGATTAACAGGGAAATAGTCATGCATGCTGTAATGGAGAAGTAGCTCATAGTACCTTGCTGAACCAAACAACTCAGCGGCGTCGTTTCAGCCATTCAATCTGAATAACATCCTCCAAGTGACATACCCTGCGGATGGCACTGGCTTAAGCCCCCTCAATATCGGATGAATCAACATGCATTAGTGACAGCTCTCTGTTATTATGTGGTTTTCCCACCATCAACAACAAGAGAAAAGCTACATACAGGGCCTATTGGAGAGGTTTGTATAGACAACCTCATTATTTTGAAATCCAAAACTTTATGTGATGACTCGTTTGGTTGGCAACAACATTAGCAGAGGAATTTCCTACTTCTGGATCTACCTTAAAATTTCCTTCAGGCCTCTGCTGAAGTGAACAAGAATCGAAGACCTCTTTTAAGCTTTTCTTATTTACCACAATATACTCCAGATTTGAAGAGTGAGCAACGGTGGATAATTGACAAAGAGGAAGGGCCAAGGTCATTCACAAATCTTGTATTTGGAGAATGGTCAGGAAACTTGAAATATGTCTGCCATGGTAACATTCTTTGTTTCACTGTCTGCGATGGTCAAAGAAAGATCAATGGTTGATCTTCCATTAACCATACTTAAACTCAGGTTCACCTACTGAACCTTTGCTGGGAAATTCAGAGTTAGAATGAAAAAGATTTTGAATAGATTTAAGGCAAGAGGTATATTACATCAAAAAAAAAAAATACAGGTGTGTCATAATCTGTATAAGTAATTCTAAAAGCAAGTATGAGATATAACAAATATATTTACCAGCTGATGTCCGATAGATAGGCTCAATAAGAGCATCAATCGAAATGGACTTAGCTTCTTATGAGAGCAAACATCAGAGATAATTGAAATTTGATATCCTCCCTCCTTGGTGAACTCGTCCAATATTTAACATGCTCGCAACTTTGTTTTTTTTTTTTTTTTGGTGGGAGGTTTGAATCTCATGATGACCATGCAATCAAGATATTCAGATGTACAGAATCAACATTATATATTGCTTAAGAATAGGAAATGGGGATACCCATATGACTAACAATATAACCTCAGAAACAGTAACATATCTGTTAATGAAATCATCAAACCATAAAAAAAAATTGGAATGAATGGAAAAGAGAGGCTGTTGTATGCTAAGTGCAGATGCTATGCACAAACTATCAATTCTCTGAAAGAGAATTCTTGAATTGTGGATCCGGCTGCAATCACATAATCTTTGGAACCGTCAGCCAAACATTCCATGCTGTATACATTCCATAAGAGATCCTGGACAAAGTGCTTCAAAGATCCAGCACTCGTGGTTTGGACTATGACTAACGAGCATGATCAAGCACATATGTGAGGTGAAAACAGCACGGGTAACAAAAAAAAAATGGTTACGGAAATCCAGGATTTCCAACAATGCAGGAGGATCTTAATGGCCAGATCCAAGAAGGTGATATCAGGTGATTTTAGAAATTATGCAGATGCTGGGAAAGGCTGACGCTTTTGGAGATACAAACGAATGATACATATATAAAAAAAACACAATATTAATACCCAAAGAATTGATGAAAAACGAAAATCAACAAAGGAGTTAGGCTGATGATGCTAAAATTCAGATCATTAGACTTGGGTTTTAGGCAATGGGTTTGTTGAATGAAATGTGTAGATGGGCAAGATGGTGTGTGCTTTAAGTGATAAATAAACTGTATATTGTGAGATAAAGGGGATGTAAAACACAAGTGAGTAAGATAAACTTACCAGAACAAGCATACATATGGTTAATTTAACCACTCCAAAACTTACGTTGGGATAATTTATCAGATAATCTTTCCTCAGATGGAGTCCATCGTCCCCTAAACCAGAGATTTTCCTTTTGAAGGTTTCTAGCTATATGATTGAACAAGAAATCTAAATGTCTCAATATCATCGAGTTGAAAGCTACGTGATTGAGATGAACCATAATAATGAAGCTAAAATAGGGAACAGAAGCAATCATATTACAGCAAACTATGTAAGCCCCAAAATAAATAAAAAAAAGGAAAAAGAGGGAACGCAGGCTTGGGTTTGATCAATACACAGGGGGTCAAATAGTGAATGAAAATGTCACTAAAGAAAATGTGATGGTGAAAAGGGTTATAGAGGAACTGAGAATATATATATATATATATATATATATATATATATATATATATATTTTAACTCAGCAGAGATTTAGACAGCTACGATGGAGCTGATCTGTAACAGAGGACTAATCTTGTGAATAAATTTACAGTGTATCGTTTGAAATGTAACAAAAAAAAATGCTACAAAGGGTAAATTCAAATGGATGAGATATATAGGATGCGATTTAAGAGAACAAGCAGGTTGGAACCGGGGCCCCAATGTGAATTGAAACTCAAAAATGCTGAATAAAGGTTAAAAAAAAAAAAAAATCCACATAGTCGTGACCATCAAGATCGATCAGCCATCAGACTTAAATGATAATCGACGGGCAATTTGAAACAAACAAGAATACTATCACAATACATTTGTTGACTGTAAACAAAGAAAATAAATTTACCAACGAAAAGGGAAGGGAAAGAGAAAGGAAGAGAATGAGGGGTGTTGGAATGAAACTATTCCAGTGTTGATGTAGCAGCAGGTGGGTCGTTCCCGCTATGTGCGGGTCGACCTCACCATCGATGCTCTTAAATGAAAGGAAGGAAATGCGGAGAAAGAAAAAAAAAAGAAGAAAGAAGAAACCGAAACAAAAAGAAAAATGCTGGAAATAAAAAGGAAAGGATGTTTATAAGAAAAGAAATGGTAACTTACCCATAGAGGAGGTTCTGGCGGTGGCTACTTGCAGAAGATAGCTCAGATGCTTGATTGCAATGGACGAAGATGGCGGATGATGGGTCGAAAGGAGGAAAAAACCCACCAAGTGGGGTAGAAAATGAATGGCGACAGTGGATCTGATGGTGAAAACGTGATCCCTCAACCCTTCCCTTGTGCTTCCTTTTATAGAGGAAGAGGAAGATTTGGGAAAGGAATGGGTTCGTTGGGGATCAATGGTCGAAGAACGAGGATGGTGATCGGAGGGTTGAGGAAGAAGATTGGAGGGTAGATGAAAGAAGGAGGAGGAAAGGGGCGATGGCCGTTGGCAATGGGCGAAGGAGGTGATGGTTGTTGGTGATCAAGGGTGGAGATGAGGAAGAATGTTGGCGATGGGGAAGCTTCCGGAGGGAGGTCCTGCGAGAAGGAGAGAGGCGATGAGAGTCGGCCACCCGACCCTTTGCGAAAGAAAACCTAAAAAAAAAAGAAAAATACTCGTAACGGGGGCTCTTTTTTGAAAAAGAATTTTTCATAAAAGGGGTTTTCAAAATGAGGTTTTTAGCAAACATTGATTTTTAAAAACTCAAACTCATTTTTTTTTCTCATAATTTTTCCAATTTTTTTGGTTTTTGTGTTATTTTTCATTTTTTTGTATTTTTGGAATAAAAATCTAAGACTTTACGAGAAAAACAAAGATTAAACATTAATTTTTTGTATTTTTCTGAGGAATATTTACAAAAGTATTTTTCTGAGAATTTCAGACCATTTTGGGGAAATTTCTTCAGAAGAATGGGTTTTGGGCCCGAGTTTTGAGAAAATGTTTGAGTTTTGACACTCGAATCGAGAAATACAACGTGATGGATCCAAACGGATGTCGGATGGACTGTTTGAGCTATTTAAAAACTATTTTTGGTATTTTCTGTAATTTTAATTTAAAAGTTGGACAATGAGACTCAGATTTGGATCTGGACAATGGATCTGGATCCGAAATCGAGTCAAACATATAAAACGAATTTAATTTCAGTAAAACTTGAGAAATGAACTAGAATTTAGATTCAAAAGTGGCTCAATTGCTCAGAAAATGATATCAGGGGCAAAAAGGGAATATTTAAAAGATTTTGAAAAATTTGGGGTGTTCACACACCCTCTCCCAAGGTGAACCATTTTGTGAATGGGGCAAAGCAAGTTTATCTTTCTTAAGGCTCATGTTTCAATCATACCTCACTACGAGGAATTTGCCTCGTGGTCCCCGCAGGGTATGCAAAACGAGGACTTAGCCTGCCCATTCACGTGCTCAGCCTCACGCGGCCAATGGAGCACACCGCTCGTGAAAGCAGTCACAACACCATATTATTTATGTTCTGTTTAGGGTATGTCACACAAGAGTCCTTACACAACACAAGGGCCACTGCCCGAGGACTCCACTGAGCCCACCACAAGTCATTTCAATATTCATACCCTATGTGTTCAATTTCCTATCTTTTCATTTCATAAGGTAAGTGCACCTAATGTGCTTACCAATGCCTCAAGCAATGTACCTCCTCAGGGTACGCACTACTTAGTAACAGTGTCAGGATGTGCTAAGTGCACAGTGAAGGAGTATCACATGTTTCTATCTTTTGCACAAGTATAAACAACAGAGGCATTTGCATAATATGCGATAATTAAAAAGCACTAACTGGCATACTTCAGTGTTAAGATTGCATTTAACAACATTCTCATACGTATGGGAATTACATTCGCATTCTCAAGGGTTTAAATTGAATTCATCTAAAATTCCATCTTATGGGAATAATATTAGCTATTTCCACGGTGAACAGTCGCTCTTGCAGGGAAGATGCAATTGCGATAAAAATCTTACACACATGGTTCAACACAGTTATAAGTTTATAGTGAAAACCTGGGATATTCCCGTCTGATGGGGATTACATTGGCATTGCCACGGCTCAGGGTGCCGCACCCGCGGACCCGAAACAGACCGTTTGCCAAAATGAATGTAAGACAACACTGGGTAACTCAAACTTAGATCAGAGTGTGGAGTCATTCAAAGAAATTACTTGGACAGGACACCGGAGTGTCGCAAGTCCATTCGGTTACAGCGAAATGATCATGATGTGCTTTTAATATATATATATATACATATTTACATGCATATCCATGTTTACAACATATTCGAGGTTCCACATTCATATACGTATATTCACATATGTGTGTGTGTGTGTGTGTGTCGAAAACAAAGCAACCCAAGGCATGCACTCATGCCAAAACTTAACTGGGGTGCGAGGATGGTGCGGGGCACTACTAAGGTTAGCTCGAACCTAATAGGACCAACCTAAAGTAGGCTTGTTCTTGTTTAAACGGGGAAGAAGGTTGACAGCCACATAAGTGGCAATACCGGGGCTGAAGTGTGCCAACATGAGGATTCTGCACACGTGCTGCCCAAAAACTCCAGCTAACATGGTGGTCTGGTCCCACGGACCAGACTGTCATGTCCACCAGCCAGGTGTGGTCCGACTCAAGGATCGGACCATACTGACTAAAGGGTTCGGTTGGGCTGGCTCCAGCCCCTAACAAGGGTTAAACGGCTAACACAGTGAGAAGGGGTGCCAAGGTGGGTCAAGGCATCTGGTCCTTAGGACCAGACAGCAGCTAAGACAAGGTAGGGTCTGACCCTTTTTCAGTTCAGACCCGAGTCAAAAGTGGTTCAACCGAACGAGAAATCCCGGGGGATGTGTCCAACACAAATGGGCTGGCACCCGACTCCAACTAAGTGGAGCCGCGGCTAGCGCTCGACTCACCCTAAGAAAGGCCAAGGCTGACACCGGGTGCCAACCTTGCTGCCAAAGCACGCACACACAGGTCTAAACCCTGGGTTCAAACCTACCTGCAACCGAAACCTCTTGGTACATAAAACAAAATATGTGTGAAGGCATGCGCTGGGCACACAGACCATCTGCAGGGCGCCCAACCCAGCCATGGCGTAAACCGGGTTGGCCAGAAGGTCTGGTCCACTGGACCAAACCGTGCCATCATCCGCCAACATGAACCAGAGCCCAAGGGCTCGGTTCGCAGGTACCAAGGGTTCAATGGGCGCCTGTACAAGGTCGGCCCAAACTGCTAGGTACCCAAAAAGGAAAACAAGAGGGTTAAGTGGGCTGGACCAGCGTCAAAGAGAAAAAAAAAAAAAAAACCCAATGGGGACCTGGTAAAGCCGTGACCCAGGCCAGCACGATCCATAGCACCCTTTCCCGAAAGGGTTGGGATTGGGTTGAACCCAACGCACAAAAAGAAGAACATCAAACAGGGCGGTTGCAGCTACCAAAACTCTACAAGTAGGTGCTATCTAGAGCTGGGTCTAGGCTGGACGAGCTCAGCTCGGTCCAGCACACCCCAACGAGCCTACTAAGACCTTGCTCATGCTTTGAACCTCGTTATGAGGGTGAAGGCTCAATGCCACGAAACTGCAAGGAAAACAAAAAGAGGAAAACAACCAAAACAGAAAAAACAAATGCTATTGAAAAACCGACTGCATATATGTCAAAATTTCTGCATGCAGCCATGAGACAAGGGGTTGAGCAATACGGTATAGAAAGGAAAACAAGATCATTTGCATGCTATAAGGATGGGAAATGACAGTAACAAAGAATGTGGTATTGCATGTCTTGCTAATCCACCGAAAGATTGTGCACGCATAGGTGCATTAGCATCTTCTGTTTCATGAGTTAACGAACCATAAAGAAAATAGTCGGATCTTCACCTTAGCTATTTAAGGAAGAAGAAGGTAGGTTGCAACTTTCTACTCCAAGAGACACCCACAGCTGGAAGTAGGGAACAAGAGAAAGAGAAGATTTGGGAGAGAGAAGAGAGGAAAAATTGCCCAAAACAAGGGGGACCCGTTTTTTTTTAAAGATTTTATAGGTGTGGGCTTAGGGATGGACGACTGGGATTTAATCCCTCCAAGATGAAAGGTTGGGGAGCTCCACGCCCCCCAACAACCAATGCATGTCAAGCCTTCCAAAAGGCTTTGCAGAAAATTCAAAAACGCCATTCATTAAGAGCCTTAAAAGTTAGGATTTTTACAAGGGGGCACCCTTGGCTGCCACCCATCGTGCCCAATGGATTTGAAGTATTTAAAATCTTTTGAAAATATTACAATTTTGCCATGGGACGCCAGCCCCATAGCCTTCTTTTGGAAAAGACGCCCCTCATGATGTAGCCTAGGCTTCATCATGAGGGTGTTGGAATGATGCATGGCCAATGAAGGCCTCTACTTAAAAATCCATGCAACAAATTTTCGAAATTGCCATCCAGCTGGTTAAGCATTGACCAGCTGGTCAACCATGGCCATGGACGTCCACTATAGGGGTCGTCCATGGGTCTTGGATCCACTAGGTGCTTCGGATCCAAAACCAAAACCCGTCGATTATGTATGTCATAAGAAAACACTTATTTAATGAATTAAAATAATAATTTAATTCTAATAAATTATTTTATTCACTTTATAACCATAATTAACGTAGAATGGTTGATGCCTCTTGAGAAAATAGTCGTTCGTTCGTTAAAATTAAGCGTTCTAAGATTCAGGTCCAAAATTAAGTCAAGACTCGTAATTCACATGCACTGATGAGGTTTTTTCGTCGTTCGGGTCACAAATTCGGGGTGTATCACTACAACCTTATTTCAAACTTACCCTAAAAATTTTGGAGGTTGATTTGCTCTAGATTTCCCGAAATCGCTCTATTTACATAAAATTACGTGATTTAACCCAATTCTCAAAATAAGCAAATCTTCAGAAATTGCCACAACATAAAAATTCATCGATTTCCATATAATTATACAATATACATGAAAATAAAAATCGTGGATCTTACAGTCTCCATTGTTGTCACATCGTATAATTTTTTTTTTTTACCTCTTGTTCTGTTTTCCCACTTGCATCTGAATTTTTATGTTATCTGCTGCATCCGATTCTTGGTATGGTAGCGTTTGATCATCCTTGTTTCTAAACTTTGTTTATTACGATTGTATTTATGCTTACTTGTGGTTCAGGAACTTGCTGCTGGGGTTCAGCAAGCCAAAAGGGGTGTGGGGCCCAACAAAACCCCACAAGGGTCTGGGCTAGCTATGGAAGAGCCTAGTCTAGCAACCCACAAAAAAAATCCAGCCCCCCCACCCCCCCCCCCACTCAAGGGGCGTTCTTACCGAAACCAAGAAAAAAAAATGCAGCATGAAGGGGGCAATAACCCATACTTATGAAATCAATGACCTCTAGACGAAAAAAGGAAGGAATGCAAGTCAAGTGCTTGCTTAGCACAATCATGCATGGAGCCACCATGGATCGGTTTACACATTGTAAGTGCAAATCGACTCTATGCCTTAGCCATTCATGCTTAATCCAAAAAAAAAGAGCAAAGTAAGGGGGAGGATCATCTCACCATAGAGTGGAGGAGACGGAGGAGGTGGAGCTGTAGTTCCTCAGCTGAAGGGCTGCTGCAAATCCCACACACACACACACACCACTAGGGAAAGAGAGGAAAACGTGGGAAAGAAGGGAGGAGAAGGGAGAGAGGGTGTCGACCCTCTCTCTCCTCCCTTTTTCCACTTAAAAAGGGGAAGAGATGGATGGAGGGTGGGTTGATAAAGAAGGGTCCTCCCTAATTCCTATCCTAGAGTCCAAGGGGGTCAAGCGATACCCCCCCCCCCCCCAACCACTCCCCTTGATTTAAGGGGAGTGGTTAGCTTTGACTTGTCAAAGCCCAAGCCAACACTCCATGTCAAATGTCGATTTCTTTTTTTTTGAATTTCAATTTTTTTTTTTGGGTGGTATTAAATGGGGTTAGGGCCTACCCCCTAAGGGGTGCCCAGCCCTCGCAAAATCGTGGGCCTTTGCCCACCCACTTTTTAAAATGCCATTTCAAGACTTCAAACCTTGTTTTTTGCAAACTTTTCAAAAATCCTTTCAACATTGCATCTTTTTGAAAATTCGATTTGTTTTTATTTTAATAATCATGGGCTGAGGTGGGGCCCATGCCAACCACCTTTCATAATTCTCAAAACAACCTCATTTCAAAACTTTTTGAAAAATCGACCTTTAGGTTTTGTGAAAATTACTAATCACTTTATTTAAAACCCATTTGGTTCATTTTTATTTAGATAGGTTTTAATTAATTCAAATATTTTATTTCCAAATTATATTTCATGAATTAAGAATTAAATTTTAATATTATGTATTTAGATTTCCAATTTCGACGAATTTGGGCCTCGCTATGACTCTTATTTACTGATATATCGTTTTTTGCCAAAATACATGAAATACCAAGATATTTTTCTCGTTTAGGTTCCAAATTCAGAGTAAGTCCAATTAAATATAATATAAATCAAGTCTAAAAATATTGTGGTTCAATTCATCGTGGTTTGCTCTGAATCGCCTCGTAAAGCAAATTTACGCGATTCAGAACCTCATAAAGCAATATAAGCAAAATTTACGAGCAATACTTGCGATCAAACAAGATATTTCCAACACTGAAATATATTACACATAAAATTTCCTCAGAAATACAATATGTCTTACAAGAGGTGGTTTTATGATGTACACAGACGCCTCAGGAACAGGATTGGGATGCATGCTAATGAAGCATGACCGAGTTATTATGTATGCATCGAGACAGCTGAAGATTCATGAAAGGAATTATCCAACTCATGACTTAGAGTTAGCAGCTGTAGTGTTCGCCTTGAAGTCATGGTGACACTATCTGTATGGAGATACATTCGAGGTCTTTTCTAACCATAAGAGTCTCAAATATTTATTTTCCCAAAAAGAATTGAATATGAGACAACGTCGTTGGCTCGAGTTTATTAAAGATTACAAATTCACGTTGTCTTACCACCCTGGTAAGGTGAACGTCATAGCATATGCGCTTAGTCGCAAATCGAGCAATATTCTAGCTAGTCTTGTGTGGAGCGAGAAATTGATTGAAGATTTCGTAGCTTGAAAATCGTTTTTGATTGGAGGCAGAACTATCAGATTATCTGGTTTGACCATTCGATCAGAATTTTTACCTAAAATTATTAAGGCACAGAAGCAAGACACACATTATAAGAAGTTTGTAGATCGAGCTTGGGAAGATGGCTCAGTCTTTCATGTTAATGATGACAGTTGTATCCGTATAAAGCATCGACTTTGGGTGCCAGATGACCCTGAGTTAAAGAAAGAGATTCTTGATGAGGCACATCTATCGAAGTACACAGTCCATCCTGGTGGTACTAAGATGTTCAAAGATCTTCAATAAAAGTATTGGTGGAACGGGATGAAGCGAGAAGTAGCAGCATACGTATTGAGGTGTTTAACTTGCCAACAAATCAAGATTGAACACCAGCGTCCCGGAGGTTCCATGCAGAAGATTGAGATTCCTCAATAGAAGTGGAAAGATATCACTATGGATTTTGTGGTAGGTTTACCGCAAACCCAATGAAAGCATGATGTGATATGAGTAATTGTGGACAGACTCACCAAGTCTGCTCATTTCTTACCTATCCGGATCAATCAGTCATTTGAAAGTTTAGTCGACTTATACATCTAAGAGATCGTACAATTACATGGTGTACAAATGTTTATTATTTTGGATCGTGATCCTAGATTCACGTCGCGATTGTGGGGATAATTGCAGTCAGCTTTGGAAACAAGGTTGAAGTTCAGTACTGCTTTTCACCCTCAGACCGATGGTCAGTCAAAAAGAATGATTCAGACGTTAGAAGGTATGTTACGAGCTTATATGCTCGATTGAAAGGGAAAATGAGATTCACACTTATGTTTAGTTGAGTTTTCCTACAACAACAGTTATCACACTAGTATCGGGATGGCTCTATATGAAGCCTTATACGGGAGACCTTGCCGATCACCGTCATATTGAAATGATATCAGTGATAGATCCAGCGAGTCGCCGATTATTCTTCAGCAGTACACTCAAAAAGTGCAGAAGATTCGAGAGCATTTGAAGGCAGCTCAGGATAGACAGAAGAGCTACACTGATAAGAGACGGTGAGAGCTTCATTTCGATGTTAACGACATGGTTTTCATGAAGGTATCACCGACAAAGAGCATCTTTCATTTCGAAAAGAAAGGAAAGTTGAGTCCTAGATACGTTGGACCGTTCAAGATTCTCGAGAATCGGAGGAGCAACTTATCGGGTTGAGCTACCTCAGCAATATGCCAAAATTCATAATGTTTTTCATGTATCGATGTTAAGAAAGTACATTCTTGATCCATCACACATCATCTGATACGAAGACGTAGAGGTTCAAGAAGATTTGACAATAGCCGAGAAGCCTATCGAGATCGTTGATCTCCGAGATCAAGTTTTGCATACTAAAACCATCCCGTTGGTTAAAGTACGTTGGCAACACCATGACATTAAAGAATGCACATGGGAGCCTAAAGCGAGCATGAGGGAGAAATACCCTGATCTTTTTGTTGACTAGTGTTTATGATTTCGATGACGAAATCTTTTTTAAGGAGGGTAGGATGTAAGATCCGCGAATTTTTTGAGAAAAATATTTGAATTATAATGGAAATCTCAAATTTCATGTACGAGCCTTTGTGTCTATATACGTATATGAATGCAAACATAAAAATATATGTATATGTATGTGTTAGCATAAAATATATATACATATATATACATACATATATATATATATTCAATTAAAATCAAACATTTGAAATCTTTTAACAGTTTATTTTATAAAAGCGCTTTATTTTGTTTAAAATATTTGAAAAATGAAACTTAAGAAAATGAATGTAAAACTTAAGTTTAATTTCATAACATATAAGTTAGGAATGATGCATTCAAACATTAAAATCTAACTTCAAAAAAAAAAATAAGATGGAAAAATAATGAGGTTTTGAAAAAAGTCAAAATGCAATTTCTCAAAAAACAAGAGAAGATTTTCAAAAATTTTGAAAAGGAGGTTGGTTTTAAGAAATTTAAAAAGTAGTTGGCATGTGCCAATGATTTTCTCAATTAATAAGGATTGAAAAAAAAAGAAAGTAAAAGAAGAAAGTTAAATATATATATATATATATAATAAAGACATATGCCCCAAATTTTGGGAGGGATTTAAAGAGAGTTGTTGGCATGGGGCCCACATGAGCATGGGTCCATCCCATGCTACTTCAAAAAAAAAAATGAATTAAAAAAGGCTTTAAATGTGGTTTTTAAAAAGTCAAAAAAGGTAGAAAAAAAACCCTTGAATCAAGGGGGAGTGGTTGGCCCTATTGGAGTCAAACTTAGAGGGCTAGGGGGGGGGGGGGGGGGGAGATGGGAGAACAATCCATCTCCCTTTCCAATTCTCAGCCCTCCATCTCCCATCCAACCCTATAAAGCAAGGGGAAGAGAGAGAAAATTACTTTTCTCTCCTCTTCTCTCCTTTTTCCACTTTCTTTTCTCTTCTTTCCTTCTCTTATCCTCCTTCCACTGATTTTTCCTAAGTGAGGGTGAGTGAGTGTAATTATGGCTCGTACTCAAAGCATTTGATACTTGTTTTAGCTTGATATGCATGCAATCATGACTAAGTTGTACAATTTGAGTTTCATATCACTTAAGATTATTGAAATGTGCTCTTTCATAGATATACGTATGTATCATTGCTTCTGTTTGATACTTGTGCGAAAGACTTGAGATTATGTGGCTTTTAGCTTCGCATGTGCACGTTGGCACCTCTTGACATGTATATCATCACTTACACACATCAAGTGTTACTTTTGTTGGCTTGTACTTGTTATATTGAAGAATTTATAAAATACACCAAGTGCATGCTACACACTCGATGTGACATATGATTGAGACTTGAACACCATAAGGGTATAGCACAAAACACCTGTTGAGGTTGTTCGACTCGGCTGGAGACTTTTGGGCGATGGCCCCATGTTCGTGAGAGAGTTCACGTATTGTGATACCCTAGAAATGAAAATAAAAATGGTGTTGTGATTGCCTTCACCGGCGATGTGCTCTTTTGTTAGCCGTGTGAGGCCGAGCACGTGAATGGGCGGCCAAGTCCTCGTTTGCGTACCCCGCGGTGACCACGAGGCATATACACCTCAGAAGGAGGTGTGAGTGTCAAACCATCCTAAGAAAGATAAACTGTCGCGCCCCATTCACAAAATGTTTCTCCCAGGGAGAGGGTGGATGGTACAACCCTGAGTGACACGTTGTTACTACGACACTTTTTGTAGGAGTTGTAGCATCCTTTGACCTCCAGTCACTCAGAGTTAGGGAGATTGAGGTTACCTTTTAAGAAACCTCTACTACTACATTAGTACAAATTGCAATTCTTCACATCTGCGAAAGGTTTCTTCCAGTTGCGCGCTGCTCGCAGGAGGTTACTCGGTCTGTAGCATCCCCGATTACCATAATAGAATTTAAATAACAGACACCGGGTGCATGTCTCAAAAAATTCGATGTTTCTTTGCATACCCGAAGGAGTAATCAGAAGAACATAAATTACTAACCAAACAGACTGACATACTTTAGTTGTTTGCTTGCTTTGGTACTGCTCTTGTTCTGTTTGTAGTAGCCTGTTACACTTATTACTTTCCTTGTTGCTTAGACTTGTAGTACGAGCACTTACCTGACACACGCAGAGGTACTTTAATTTAAATATTTCTAAATGTGCCATCATGTTAGCTATAGTCTGTTATTCGTAGTTTTTGAGTTGTGTCATATTTGTATCATGCTTCATACTATATGCTTCCCCTTTAAAATGATATTATATGGATGTTTTATCTCACCAACTCGCAAGAGTATTGCCCTGTTTTATGGGGATACAGGTGATGAATAGGTTCAGTGGTGATGCAACGACGCACAGTTGTAGGCTTGGGAACCACACTTAGTTTGTAGATTCTGGCTTCTTGTTTTGGAGTTTGAGGAGAGTTTTCCTCTCGTTTTGAGAGACTGCTTGAATTGATGTATAATGTCTCATTTTGTGATTTTAAAACATTATGGCATTGTATATATATTTGGACTTGATTTGTGGTATGTATCACTTACTATGGCCTGCTCAGACTTGCGGCCTTTGCTTACCCCTTTCCTTTTTGTACTTTCATTGTTCGATTTAAATCCATATCTATCAAAAAAAACATTTGCTAAAAAACCAAAGGTTTTTCCAAGGTCGAGGTTTGAGGCATCACACTCTCTAAGGGTAACAAGGTAATAGACTTCTTGATCAATTCGGGAGGCACTCTAAAAGAGGTTACTCCTCGCAAAAAGACATATTGTAAAGAAGAAGAAAGAGCAACAATATATAGAGAAGATGGTGCCATCTATGAGAAAGTTGATAGTTTTATTGATGCATTGAAGGAAGAATGACAAATCAAGGAAAGAAGAATGGGATTACATTATCCCTTCAAAATGACAAAACTAAAATGAGAAACAAGAAAGCATTGGCATTGTCAATTTTTTGAATGATCGAGAAAAAGCTCGGTTAGGATGGCCGACTGGTGTCTTCTTTATTTTCAACAAGGAGATTCTTGTCAATGCAGTGGTCGATGTTGTGCCCTACTGTCCGATGGAATTTGCAGAACTGATTCAAGAATCTTCCCATGATCGTGGGAGGGTCTGAGGCTCTTGGGAGCTTTACTAGTTCCTTGGTCAACATATATTCAAGGACTTCGTCGAGTGATTGCTTTAGAGGAGTGAACTTGTGATCGTTACCCCAACCGTCACGTTTTATCTTTTCTTTCTGCTGAAAGTTAGACTGAACAGGTTTGTCATTCTACTTGAAAGACTTTTTTTCTAACCTATACGGTTATCCTTGCTATCTTTGTTGTCACTGTTGTTAGAGGTGGCAGAGAGGGTGAAGTTTGCCTTCTTCTTTGAATCCTGATTGTTCTTGACGAGGGTGATGCCTTTGTAGACTCCGTTCTCCTTCCTCATCTCAAGCCACTCGGCTCGTTCAGTAAGTTCAATGAAAGACTTGGAAGGCGAGGTGGAAATAAGACTTCTTAGAGGCTGTGAGAAGTTGTTCAGGATAATTTAGAGCGCATGCTCCTTTTAGATGGGGTTTCTCATTTTATTGCAGGTACCCCTCCATCTCCGAATGAAGTTTCAGGCTTTTTCATGGTCTCTTTGCTTCATATTGTAAAGATGATTGAGCATTGGCAATGCTTCAGTGTTGAATAGGAATCGCTCGATAAAAAGATTGACCACCTTATCGAACTCCCGCAGCTCGATTGGATTGATATGCTCAGAGTACCACTTGGCTGTTGTACCCTCTAGGTTGCGCGGAAAGCATCTGAACAAAGCCTGATTATCTCTCTTGAATCGATTGCATTCTGCAAAGAATATGGCCAGGTGAGCCTTAGAATCACCAATCCCATCAAATTTGATAAATTTGCGGGGGAGATCTTCCAGACTGTCGTCCCCTTCAAGGCCATCATAGAAGTCTTCACTTGTATAGGTTTTTTTGCTTTTATTGCGGGACTGTAGGTCCTTGACCATTTTGACTATGTCTTTGAGATGTGACTGATCAGGGTCATCAACAGATTGATTCTTGGACTTGTAGGCCGACCCGTGCCCTTGAGTCAACTTCTGAAGTGCCTGTTGAGTCTCACATTCTTCATTGGTGTCACCTACTGATTTGGCTTCATCAGAGGTATCTTCGTGGTGATTCTGCTTTTTGATATTTTCGTATGCTTTTTCATTGTCTGACCCATAGCCTTTTTCTTGGCTTTTTCTGAACTAGCCCCTACTTGCTCAATCAATATCTTTTTCATCATCTTTTGGAACAATACATACATCTGAGGATCCACATCATCATTGCTCTGCTGGCTCTGACTCCTGGGAGATCGTGGAGACGACATTTCCTGTTCAGATGCGAAAGAGTGATCGATATGCTGAATGAATGTGGTCTTTTTATCGGACCTTGTATGAACCATGTAAGATTGCAAAAGCTCTCTGCAGAATAAAATGGGCAATTAGATTTGAAGAATAGTTTTAGGATAAAATAAATAGGGGGGAAATATTTGATGAGAGTTAGGTTGACAATTTAAAAGATATCCCATTACTAGGGATTAGGTTATCGCTGGAATAACGATAATTGCATTGCTATTCTTGTAGAGAAAATAAACAACTAAAATATGCCTTGTTACCTAGGCGAGGTCGTCAAACCATAATAAAAGATTATTTGCTAAAGAAGAATGATTTTATTAATAATAGACTTGACAGAGAGGGGGCGGACAAACAATTTGCCACTACTCATGATAATCAGAAGACACTCAAGGACCAGGAAAAACAGTGAGAGTAACAAAAGAATCCCAACTATGCTTGGCAGAATGGTATATTCCAGACCACTGAGTGGACATTAGATCAAACTCTGACACGATGCCTGACAATAATTGAGCTTCAATGCGCTTCTATCTCTGTGAGAACTGCTGGACACATCGCTCTGGTTGGTATTAAACTAAGAAGAAATGTCTGAGTAACTTGAACCGCTTGCCATATGCATAGGTGTACTGAGGAAATGACTCGTGACGATCGAAGTAGTCCCACATGATTTCCTCTTCATGAAGGTTCTCAATCAAGAATCGGTACCGAGAAATGGGTAGTGGCTTCTTGATATTATATTTGAATGAGCTGGCTCGAGTTGGTATGTGTCGAAGGAACCAAGACTGTAGTGTGTAGATGCACCCTTCTACTAAGATAGAATCTTTAAGCATGAAATGGGTCAATTTGCGGTATAAGAAGGCAAGCGCCGCCATGGCAATAGAGAGATGGTTGGTCTGTCGACTTCTCCATCTTCGTAAAAGTTGTACTATTCTGATATCAATATAGTTTTGTCCATCTTGGAAGAAGGCCAGTCCTACTGTACACAAGACCATTGCGTGTTGAATCCTCTCTCGTGCTACTCGGGATAAGGAGTCGACTTCTTTAAAGGCTCCATACTGTTGATATAGCTCAAACAGATCGATATATTGACTCTCATATGCCTCTATCAGTAGCCAGGATCTGCATCTAGTCATACGGGCTAAACCATCTTGGGGGTCAAGCTCCTTGATATTGATAAAAAATTGTTGCTCTATAGGATCATCGGGCTCACCAGCTGGCTCAGGTAGACCCATGATGTCTGAGAATTTGTCCAGGAGTAGAGTCATCTCTCCCCGCAGGAACCAAAAGGTACAGGTACACGGATTCCACCACTCTATTAATGCTTGAATCAAATTGTCGTTGATGATATGTTCTCCCACTGTTGATGCCAGCTCCAATCCACAGTCACTCAGATGGTCCGGGAACATACAAGAGAAGTTTTTGAGCCAAGAATAGCACCACCGAAGAATGAAAGGTCCGGTGTTTAGAGTTCGATGATCGGGGAGACCTCACCGCACCTCATAGGAGATATGGCGGTCAGGAAAGACTGAATCAAGTTGACTGGATGCCATCAGGATAGACTAGAAAATAAAGAGGAAATCAGGACAAGACCTGAGGAAAACCACATGATTTTGAAGAAATTACAGGTAGGATCAAAATAAGGTTGGAACTTTAAGATCCAGAGGAAAGGAAGGATGAAAATCACCTGAAGTTTTGAAGAAAATAAAGGGGATTTATGAAAATCGTCCAGAGTTTGAGAAAACAAAAGGGAATGCAAGGTATTTCATGAAAAGTAGAGGTTTTAAAAAGCATCCAGTATTTCTTAGAAGATTTATCGAGTAAAATATAAGCAAAATAAAGAGAAATAACTGAAATACATTCAATCACATCTTGCATAATCAAGTATGCACATACAACATTCCCTAAAAGTTGACTCTAAATGCACAAGTTTTGAAATAGCTATAGGACCCTAATCCTAACTCTAAAGCTCAGATCATCTGTGTCCAATCATGCTATGACGATATACTCGAGCCGAAGCTCGAAGTACATGGCTTAAAAGAATTTCTTCGATTCTAGGTTCATGTTTTCCAATATCCTTGAGCACCTACCATATACTTTCGACTATGGCCCTTGGTACGTGGCAGGAGAGGATCAACCCAAATAGGTGGTGTGATCATCGCAAAATTTTTCCTCTCTCTGTGGTTTCTCTCTCTTCCTTCTCTTTTCCTTTTCTAACCTCTATTTTCCTCCTTTTTGAAGGGAGTAAAATAAAAGAGAGAAAAAGAAAGAGAGAAGAGAAAAGAAAGAAAGAAAAAGAGAAGAGGAACCCTTTTGCGGGTTTTCACTTGACCTTGATTTGAAAAATATTTAGAAAATTACTCGCCTCCGTTTTGAAATATATTGCGGGAAAAATGGAGAGACGGGATTCGCTCGTCGGTACGAGGTTCGACCGTTCCTGGCGCCTTTACCAGGGGTAATCGAACCAAGGATCAAATCTATGCCTTTTGCTTTGCCTAAATATTATCTAAGAATTTATTCTAACTCTAAATGCACAGAGAATCATGCTTGTGCAATGCAAGAATGTATGCTCTTTTTGAAAGATGTTTTTGAAAATCTCCAAGTTTTCTGAGATGAACTTGGTAAAGGAGTGAAGAAATGATTGAGAACTTGAGATAGGTCAGAGGAGTTCTAAGTTTTTTTGAAGTAAATCTGGATTGGAAGAATAAATGAGAAAGAACGACTTGAAGCTTTGAAAATGAAAGGAAATGAAGTTTCAAAGTCAAAATGAACTTTGAATTTTGAATTTGAATTTAGAAAAGGAAATGAATACTTGAGGTGGAATTGAATTTGGATTTCTTGAAGTTTGGAATGGATCTGAGATGATCAAATGGTATTTAAGAATAGAAGTGGACTTAGGGAGTTCAGATGAGATCTGAAAATGGAACTGGACTTGAAATCTAAAATTGGGAATGGAGTTGGATCCAAAGATGGATTTAAGATCTGAGATCTGAGATCCGAGATAAAATTGGGTTCTGGATCCTAAGATGGATTTGGATCTGAAGTCTGAGATCCGAATGTAGAATTGGATTATGGATCCTAAGATGGATTTGGATCTGAAGTCTGAGATCCAAGGTGAAGTTGGATTCTGGATCCTAACATGGAATTGGATCTGAAGTTTAAGATCCAAAGTGAAATTGGAATCTGGATCCTAAAGGGGAATTGGATCTGAAGTCTGAGATCCAACATGAGTGTTGAATCCTGAATCCTAAAATGGGTTTGGAGTTAAATTCAGAGAATGAGTCAAGAACTTCTAAGTTAAATTTGAATTTGGAAAATGAATTTTAGAAATTGAATCTTTGAATATACAAATGAATTTCAAAGTCAAATTAGACCTTGAATTTGAAGTTTTAGAAGATGAATCAAGAATCTCAAAAGTTAAATTGAACTTTGGAGATTGGATTGGAGTTTTGAATGTAAAATGAATTTGGAATTTCAAAGTCAAATTGAACTTTGAAATCTGTTTTGAATTGGAATTTTTGAATATAAATTAAAATTTCAAAGTCAAATTGAACTTTGAAATTTGATTTGAATTGGAAATTTTGAATATAAATGAATTTGAAATTTCAAAGTTGAATTGAACTTTGAAATCTGATTTAATTTGGAATTCTTTGAATATGAACTTGAAATCTCAAAGTTTAAATTGGACTTTTGAGATTGAAAATGGAATAAATTTGAAAATGAAAAGATGAATTGGATTTTACAAGAATTGAAGATTGATTGAAGAAGATATTTACGTCACTTGGAGTTTTGAAAAAGGAATTTTGAAAATATGATGCAGTTCTATCCTAAGTGATGAATGAATTTAAGGAATTTTGAAATTGGATTTTGAAAAGCTATTCCATTCTTTAAATGAATTAAAACAAAATTGAAAATATAATACATCCTTGACTATGGTCATTGAATGTATTATATAATAATCTATATTTAAATTCAGGTGAAGAATAAAACACATTTGGTGCTTTTATAGAATTTAAAATGAAATTAACTCTCAATATACCCTGACTATGGCCATTGGTATATATTTTGAATTAATTTTAAGTTAAATTCTAATAAAAGGAGAAAATATTTAAGGAAATATGATGAATTTTGAAAATGGATCCAGTGTTATTTTGTAAAAGATAAAAATGCTAAGCTTTGTCCACACCCTGACTATGGCCATTGATGTGGATCATCAACTTAGCACTTATTATCTCTTACGAAATGGTGCACGTGTCATTCGTGTTCCCATTTGTGAGAATTTGAAAAATAAAGGCAAAATGCATGAAAAACAAGTAATTCATGATATTTACAATGCTCATCATTCTACCTAAAGCAAGAAATGTAAAGAATTCTCATTAATAGCTAGTTTATTACAATGAGAATTGACATGACAGAATCTTAATCTAAGAGAGAGATCAACATTCTCCTGCGATTCCTACAAAAACACTTGGTTAGTATGAAAGTAGAAGAGAATATCACCTTGATTTCAAAGATGTAAAATAAGATGTTCATATGCCATGATTTTTGTGACTTGAGATGTGAGAATATATACATACTTGCACATATATATATATATATACATATATATATATACATACATATATATATATATATGTGTGTATACATTACATATGATACACAAGCAAAATAGGTGAATGAGTGTACAAGTGAAATAGGTTGAATATGGGTGGAACAAGTCAACACACAAGCAATGTTTTTCACACTGCTTGCTTATGTTCAATAGATCATGAGAAAATCGATATTTCAGCTGATGTCTCAAAGTGATTCTAATAGATGTGGATAAACTTCCAATAATGCACAAAAGTCCCAAAGGACTGAACCTTTCAGCGGCATCCACCGAGTGAAAACTTATACTAATCAAATGTTGTTGAGGCAAGTGGGATGGCTAACATCAGAGATTCTGATGTAAAACAGAAAATCTACTGAAATGTTTCAATATGTATATTGTTTCACCTATGGAATTCTGCTGCTACAAATGTGCAACAAAGAATGTGTGCCGTGCTGTGCCCATGCTGAAAGGGAAGTGCAGTGGGTGTGTGCATGGCTGAAAGTGTCCTAAGATGATGGATGGTAGCATGAAGGTGGGAAACATGGGTCCAAAAGGTCAATGAACAGTGCCATTTGCAGATGATGACTGCAAATGGCTGTAATGAATCATCTTCCTACAATATCAATGAAGGGAATCTGGCGATACCCACCATTTTCATAACATCAAGTCACTCAAAACTCTAGATTAACTCCCTTCTTTGTGATAACATATGAAGGCTTGAGGGATGGGTAAAAAAAAAACTTAAAAAATTTTTATCCCAGTTTGCAAAGAATGGTTATTAAACAGAGCAAGGTATGATGAACATGTCTGCTAAAATATTCACAATCAACAATGAAAAAAAAAAAATTTAATGAAAGTTAAGAAAGAGACATATATGATGATTTGATATCATAGGGGAGATCGATATACAGGGGATGTGTATTGATATGTAACAGACGATAAAGGTGGCCCAGCTACACTGTGGAGAATGTCATGTGGTAAAAATGCTACAGCAATGACAACGTGAGAACACAGCTGCAGGGGAATGAAGAAATCACAATATGATAACAAATAACAGTGCAGTAACCTACAATGGCCTCATAATAGTGATCCTGACATTACTGTTTTTTTTTTTTTACTCACATTTATTCTCATAGCCGATCAGATAGGCTATTCAAACTTGTTTTCATAATGAATTAGATCTATTACTCAGACTTATTTTACAGGAAATCAAAACTGCTATGACAACAGATCAAATGGAAAAACTAAACCTGCTATGACAACTGATCATGAATCCACTGGGTTATATATTGTTATGGAGCGAGAAATCCATTGAAGAAATGTTGATGCTATATTCACAAAGTGTGATGCATAAAAAAAAAATGAAGGTGCAAGTTATACTTAGCTGGAGATGGAGCCAGGCATGCCTCTAGCAATCTAGCGGTCATAAGGAATTGCAGGAACCACAATGGTCTGGTATTTTTTTTAAAAGGAGAAAAAAAAAAAAAAAGAATATCTATGCTGACATACTAATAGCAGTATAAGAGTAGGAACAAAACGTAGCTGGGCTTATTTTACAGCTCTTCTCCTACAATGATACATATATCTTAGCTAAAAATTTCATGAATTCAGTAACAACTACCCACTGTTTTCAGCTTCCCAAATCAACTAGTCATCAAAAGAGCCAGACCCATTACCTTAAATAGAAATCAGAGGAATTCCTCTGTGGCATAGTTACTCATGGAATGCTTTATCCACATCATCGGATGGCAGTCTGATGTTAACGAACGATGTCGCTAGAACTGGTGATGCCTTCTGACCTTTAGAAAACGCTGGTTTCCTTGATATTACCTTAATCCTGGCCGTCTCTTTCATAATTATTGAAGTATCGTCCAGATTTTATGATAACACGTTTTTGCTGCCACTTATTGCTTCCAGAAGCATGAGGAGGAGGCAAAAAAAAGAATATGAAAAGCATAATGTAACAATGATATTTATAATATTTACACAGCTGCAAAAACAAAAAAAAAGTCTTGGCCATTTGGACCCTACATATGGAGTGATTCCTGTCGATTGGGTCTTCCTGGTAGATAGCAGAAAGCTTCATGATGGAGATGGGAATAAGGGTCGTCTGGTTCCTCCTCAAGACCAGTAGACATAACCAGCCATCTCCTAATCTTAATGATAATACCCATATCGGCCATCTGCCTTAAACTTCAGCAAGATGCAGAGTGCATAGTTTTGGGGGAAAATCATAAGTAAAGTGGATCTAGCATGATTTCGGGTAGAATATACTTGAGAATCTCTCACAGAGCAAGCCCGATCTGATACAGGATCAGATCGGTCATTGTTGTGGAGGCTATGTTCAGATGCCGGATGAAGATGAACAGGAAAGGAAATTCACATGGATGAAAGAAGAGAATAACATAATAGAATGTAAAGCATAAAGTAAAAAAAAAATGACACAATGAACCGCAAATAGATAGTAGATCTAAATAACGTAAAGGGAGATTAGAATTTATAAACTACAGAAATTTAACAAAATAAGTTATAAAGCAAATGTTGGAATCGATCGTCCGTTGATATCGCATATAGGGAGGTTGATTTGCTATAGGCAAATCGACCTTACTAATGATGCTTTAATGGCAAAAAAAAAAAGGCAGGAAAATCAAGAAATCAGAACTAAAGAGTGGGAACGAAGGATACTTACCGCCGTTTGCTGAAGCTTTAGGATTTCGAGAGCAGTCAGGTGGGGCTTCAGCCGGATATTATTGGGGTTCTGAAGAATAGAAGAACCTTCTCTTTATTCTGCTTGGGAGCTTCTTTGATGTTGCTAGAAGGAAGAGATCGAGAGGAAGAAGGATGCTGGAGAAGTGAAAGATCGATGCTCCTGAAGGAAAGAGAAAGGGGGAAGGGTGGAAAACGGGTCGAGAGTGAAGAAACAATGGAGAGGTGAAGAAGCGGTATTGCTGAAGAAGGGAAATGGGGAGGTGATAACGGATCCCCTTCTCTCTTCTGCGTGCTCCCCTTTTAAAGAAGGAGAGGAGCATTCGAGAGAGATGGGTTGTTGAAGATCAGAGGTTGAGGGAGACTCCAGGGAGGTTCGTTGAAGATCGATGGTGGAAGGCGGAGGGAGCCGTTTGTAATTTTTCTAAAATTCCCTACAGGGGTCTCCTTTTCAAAAATTTCCTAAAAAATAGTTTTTGTTTTCAAAAGAGGTCTCAAGAGCGGGTTTTATCAAAAAGGTTTAAAAAAGGAAGGTAGATTGCATAGTTTTTGGATTTTTTGATTTTCTTATTTTTTTCTTTTTAAACATATATTTGTAAAAAACAAAACTCTAAAACTAAGAAAATTAATACTAATTTTACAAAATTTCAAAATATTCATAAGAGAAAGGTTTTTCTGAAAGATCAGGGTTATTTTGGGAAAAGTTTCTTCAGAAGAATGGGTTTGAACCCAGGTTTTGAGAAAATGTTCGAGTTTTGACACTCGAATCGAGAAATACAATGTGATGGATCCAAACGGATGTCGAATGGACTATCCGAGCTATTTAAAGGCTATTTTTGGTATTTTCTATAATTTAAATTTAAAATTTTAACAAGGAGATTTAGATTTAGATTTGGATCTGGACAATGGATCCAGATCCGAAATCAATTTAAACATATAAAAATGAATTTGATTTCAGTAAAACTTGAGAAATGAATTGGAATTTATATTTAAAAATGACATATTTGCTCAAAAAATGAATTTAGGGGCAAGAAGGGAATATTTAAAAGATTTTGAAAAATTTGGGGTGTTCACAGATGCCCCTCTTTGCTACTAAGCCGGTTGAAAGCCGAGCTTAGTGGCAAAGAAAACACTCCAAATTTTGAAAAATGCCCCAGTCAGCAGATCTGAACTGGGTGTGGAAGAATTTGATTTAAAAGACATGGTTTTTCAGATTTAAAATTTTATCCTTGAATGGCTTTTGGAAGACGAAGTCCTCGAAAGTGATACGACTGAGTAGAAAATAAGGAAATCGTGATGGGACTTTGGGTGATGATCCCGAAATGATAGGAGTTTCGATCTAGTCTCATGGGTGAGACAAGGTCAGCTTTTTGAGTGACTCAGGTTTAGCCCTTAACCTGGATGGGACAGAGATATATCAAGATAATCTGAATGGGGAAAGGAATATGTGAGGACGTTGATGGGACATTTTTGAGAAAACGCCTTATAAGATGAAGCTCAAGTAGGATTTTATTCTGGATGGATATACAAAGCATGGATTCCTTGATGGGAAGAACCATGATGGGACTAAAGGAAAACACCTCGTCGAAACGAGGGAAACTCGTTGGAACGAGATTCAGGTTTAACCACAACCTGAAGGGGACGGCCATATGGAATCTCGAGTGAAGAGACCATGATGGGACCTTCGGAATTTGGACGAACAAATCCGACAGGGGTTTGCGAAAGGAGGAATGAAATGGGGTTCCCTAAAGCTTGAAAAAGGGATGAACTTGGGCATCTCATTGCTAAGACTAAATCAGCTTTTGAATTTAATGACCTCTCGCAGGGAGTACAGGTTTTGACCCTTAACCTGAGTGGGAACAAACATACGGATTTCTTGAAACCGTGATGGGACAGGAGAGATACTTCAACTGAATGGGGTAACTCTTCTGAAATGTGAGAGATGGAAAATAAGGAGATGTGAGAAAAAAATGAACGATGAATAAGGTAACAGGAGACGAATCCTTTGATAGGGTAAAAGACGAATAAGGTGAACTTTTTATCACGAAGATGAATCTATTGACAAGGCAGAGGATGGAACAAGGCAAATCCTTTGAGCAAGAGAAGGTAAAAGCGAAATATGAAGATGGCGACGAAGACGGCAATAGTAAGAAGAAGGCGAAATGTGAAATATGAAGAAGGCAATTCTTTTAACAAGGAGAAGGAAATAATGTGAAATATGAAGAAGGCAATCCTTTTAACAAGGAGAATATAAAATGTAAGATATGAAGAAGGCAATCCTTTAGGTAAGGAGAATGTAAGATGTGAAATATGAAGAAGGCAATCCTTTTAACAAGGAGAATGTAAGATATGAAATATGAAGAAGGCAATCCTTTTGGTAAGGAGAAGGTAAGTCTCTCAACAAAGTGAAAGACGAAGAAGGCAATCCTTTTATCAAGGAGAAGGCAAGTCTCTCGACAAAGCGAAAGACGGGGAAGGCAATCCTTTTATCAAGGAGAAGGCAAGTCTCTCAACAAAGTGAAAGACGAAGAAGGCAATCCTTTTATCAAGGAGAAGGCAAGTCTCTCAACAAAGTGAAAGACGAAGAAGGTGATCCTCTTATCGAGGAGAAGGCAAGTCTCTCAACAAAGTGAAAGACGAAGAAGGCAATCCTTTTCTCAAGGAGAAGGCAAGTCTCTCGACAAAGCGAAAGACGGGGAAGGCAACACCCAGATGTATCAAAACAGATGTCAAGTTCTTATTTCTTTATCAGGAAAGCTGGAAAATTTTGCCAAAATGATAAAATTTTCAGTTGCTTCAAGGTAATTTTAAGGTAAGCACTTTTTGGAAGATGTTCCCTTTTCTACCTAGAGTATTACCCCCAACTAGGTTAACTCTATAGAATCCAGGGTCAAAGTCAAATTTAGTTGTTGGTCTTCTTCAAGGATGCTATCAATTTCCTTGATATGAAAGGAGAGGAAATATTCTTAGCTTCATAAAAGTAATTAAATGAGAAAATATTGATAGAAAAATTTCACATAGATGAAGAAGATTCTTTGCAGTTTGGGCAGTTTGATATCCTGGGCCTTTTCCCATGATGATCTTTTTGCACTCTTTTGAGTCATGGGGCTTTCCTGGGCTTTTACATCATCCTTCATTTTGGAGATGTCCTGACTTTTCTCTCTTTTTCAGGGAAGGGTATGTCACAAACTCCTTCATCTTGGAGATGTTTCGATCCTTCATTTATCTCAGGGATTATATATGATGGTATTGACTCAAAGGTATTTAGATGATAGCTGGAATCAAATATCTTTTAGGGTTTGTTGGTAGGTCCATCACATCCGCCTTCATCTCGACGGTGATCCGAACTTTCCCTGGAAGGATCCGTCACAAACTCCATCATCTTGGAGATGTTTCAAATCTTCTTTGGCCCCGGGGGTCTACTCGCTTAATTCGCCTTCATCTTGACGACAATTGAGAGATCCCCTTTGCGGATATTTGATTTGCAGCTTAGCTGACTTGAGGAGACATGAATTGGGTAGGTTCTTTTAAGACTGCCCAAGGATATTTCCACTGTCTTAATGCCAAAGAATAATCTTTAAGAATGTGCCATAGCTATGATCAGTATCAGCTCATTTATGGCTCTTCAGCATCATTGAATATTTCCTTTACCGGTCATGTCGAAGATTTTTCTTCATCCTCTTGGTTGACCAACAGAAAATTTGGAGTTTGAGCCTTTCTTCACAGAAGCTTCACCCTTTTGGAAGGAATACTTAAGGAGATTTGAGGAAATTCTTTATGTAATAAAAGTTTGAGATCAACAACTATCTTATGACAATTTGGCAAGATATTCCTGAAACCCTTTGATGACGAAACCTTTGCTTATCATCAAATTTTGACACAACAGTGGGATTCTGGGGAAGAATCCAACATGAGATTGAATTCTGAAGGTAAATGTGAATTTAAAGTTCTGAAGGTAAGCTTGATATAAAACTGGATTTTGAAGGTAATCCTTTGAAAAGAGTATCAGGACTCGGATTCTACAAGGAAAACAGGGAAATTCGAGTAAAACTCGAATTTTCAAAGGAAAACTGGGAGGTTTGAGTCGGGGCTCGAATCTCAAAGGAAAACTTGAAAGTTCATTTATTGAAGGCAAGAAAACTTGAGACAAAACTCAAATTTTCGAAGGGAAGCAGGAAGGTTCGAGTCTGGGCTCGAATCTCAAAGGAAAACTTGACAGTTTATTTATTGAAGGCAAGAAAACTTGAGACAAAACTCAAATTTTTGAAGGGAAGCAGGAAGGTTCGAGTCAGGGCTCAAATCTCAAAGGAAAACTTGAAAGTTCATTTATTGAAGGCAATAAAACTTGAGACAAAACTCAAATTTTTGAAGGGAAGCAGGATGGTTCGAGTCAGGACCCGAATCAAAATTTTGAAGGTTTATTTACTGAAGGCAAGAAAATTTAAAACTCAAGTTTTTTAAGGAAAGTTGGAAAGTTCGGGCCAGGGCCCGAATCTCAAGGGAAAACTGGAAAGGTTCAGATTTGTGAAGGAACAAAAGACTTGAGTAAAAACCCAAACCTTCGAAAGAGAAATGAAAAATTCGAGTCAAGGCTCGAATCTCAAAGGAAAGAGTTGGAAGTTCGAGTCGAAAACTTGAATCTTCGAAGGAGAGTTGATGAGAATGGATAGAAGAAGACTGGCAGAATTTAAGGAAAATCGAGGAAAGATTGTAACATGAAGGCTTGAATTTGAGACTTGAATGACCCGAAGATCGACATTGGATTTAGAGCTCTGATTTTTGATGAAGGGTCAGTGCAAAAGACTGATCCTGAGAGGCTAACTGATCGGTCAGCCAGGCACTAGCATGAGTGCTAGGCTTACCTGTATGAGTACTGAATTCTCAAAAAAATGCCCTAGTGTAAGTACTGGGTTTTCTGATGGAGATTTGAAGAAAAAGGGGACACCGACATTACTTGAGATTTGAGCAAGAATGATTGTCGGCGTTTTCAGGATTTTCCCTTATCCTGAAGGGGAAATGGAATAGACATTTGGTGAGAATTTAGAAATGAATGATTCAGGTTTATTCCTTAACCTGAAAGGGGAGAAAAATAAATTTTATAAAAATGGAGAAGAAGAAAGGAAAGAAATTTTGAAAATTTATTTTGAAAAGGAATTCTCACAGGTAGCATTGTTGCTCCTATGAGGGGTTTCAGGATTATCCTTTTATCCTGATTTTAAGAAAAGTAAAATGAAGAAAAAATTGATATAAATCTAGAGAATCAATAAAGATTGGCAAAACTTGTATTTACGAAAGAATCCTCATAGGTAGCATTGTGGCTCCTACGAGGGGTTTCAGGATTGTCCCTTATCCTGAATGGGAACACCTCGGACAACGAGGGTCAGGTTTATCCCTTAACCTGAGCGGGAAAAGTAAGAATAAAGGAAATACCTAATGGGAAAGAGGCATCAGGTTTATCCCTTAACCTGAAAGGGTAAAAGAATTTGATAAAATTTTAATGGAATTCGAGAAAATATTTGATAAACTTGATAAAACTTGATAAAATTGATATAAACTTGAATAAAATGAATGAAACCGATAAAAATATCAAATTTAACTGAAAATTTATAAGATTTAAGAAAAAGGAGTTTTTCTGATCCTGCCTGCATATGGGATCTTGAAAGGAAAATGTTTATTTAAGGGATAAATGAGAAATCATTTTGGGGGAAGAAAATCCACCACAAGAAGAATGATCAGTGCAAGATCTGATCCTTTAAATCAAACATGAGAGATCATCATGAGGGTTAATTTTCGAAGGCAAAGGTTTTAAAATCTAATTTTGAAGCAGAAGATCAAGAATAGATCTGATTTCTAAAAATAACAGTTCGAAATTGATAATAAGATCAATACAAGGGTTGATCTTTTGAAGATAATGTTAAAAATCAACCTTGGAAGATAAGATCAATCACAGGGGTTGATCTTTAAATATAATGATTTAAAACCCAATCCTGGAAGATAAGACCAACACAGGGGTTGATCTTTGAATATAATGATTTAAAACCCATTTTTGGAAGATAAGACCAATGTAATGATTGATCTTTGAATATGATGATTTATAACCCATTTTAAAAGATAAGAACAACGCCAGGGTTGACCTTTGAAAAGTTTTGAGATCAATTTTGGAGGATAAGACCAACACAAGAGTTGAACTTTTGAATAAAAAGATTTGAAATCTATTTTGGAAGAGAAGATCAATACAAGGATTGATCTCTGAATATAAAGGTTTTGAAATCCACTTTGAAAGATAAGGGTTGAAAAAAATTTGAAATCCATTTTGAAAGATAAGACCAACACAAGGGTTGATCTTTGAAAAGATTTAAAATCCATTTTGAAAGATAAGATCAACACAAGGATTGATCTTTGAATATAAAGGTTTAAAATTCATTTTGGAAGATAAGACCAACACAAGGGTTGATCTTTCAATATAATGGTTTGAAAACCTATTTTTTGAAAACATGATCAACACGAGGGTTGATTTTCAATGCAATGGTTCGAAAACCTATTTTTTCGAAAACATGATCAACACGAGGGTCGACAAAGGTTGGACCAAAGAATATTTGAACTCTTTAGTCATAACAAAGACTTTTTGAAATTTCATGATTTTTGAAAAGCCCTCATAGGTAATATCATTTCTCTCATGAATGATGTCCGGATTAGTCCCGCATTCTGAAAAGAACAGAAATTTAAATGTGATTTTAACAGAAGCTGATGAAGAGATTTTTGAAATATAGATTTTAAAAAGCGAATGCCTTTATGTGGCAGAGGAAGAAAGTATTGTAATTTTAGAGATATAAAGGAAAATTGACATTTCATTAACGAGCAAAACTGATAACAAAGGACTGAAATATTTACAAGCACTTTGACCAAAAGGTCACAAAAGGACTGGGCAGACTGGCCCCCTACAAGATGACTTGGCAAAAAGGGAAAAGGTAGGAGAATTTTGACATCTTCAGTCTTCTGAGTAGCCGGGGAGAGACTTGGTCATGACGGCTAGGTCATCTTCCTCTTCATCTTCAGCAAAGAGACTCTTGTCGACGCAATCCTGAACAATATTTTTGAAGACGAAGCAGTGATCGGTGTCATGCCCCACTGCTCGATGGAACTTGCAGAACTGATTTGTGAATCTTCCCATGACCGTAGGAGGATCCACGACTTTTGGGAGTTTAACCAATCCCTTGGCCAACATGAATTCAAGGGCTTCTTCAAGCGTTTGCTTCAGAGGAGTGAACTCACGGTCATTACTCCAACCTTCGTGTTTTATCTTCTCCTTTTGCGGAAAGTTAGACTGAGACGACTTGTTATTCTGCTTGGAAGACTTCTCCCTTTGAGCTGCGCCATGGTTCTGACCATTTTTGCTGTCATTTCTGTTTCTTCTGCTACTGTCATGATCATTGCCAGAGGTATCAGCTGCATGAGTGAACTGCGCTTTCTTTTTCTGATCTTGGATATTTTTGGCAAGAGGCATGCCCTCGTAAAGCCCACTCTCTATTTCTGCCTCGAGCCATTCGGCTCGTTCAATCAACTTGATAAAGGATTTTGCTGGAGAAGTGGCAATGAGGCTTCTCAGGGGCTGAGAGAAATTGCTGAGGATTATTTGCAATGCATGCTCCTCTGGAATGGGAACTTTCATCTTGTTGCAGGTACTTCTCCACCTTTGAATGAACTCTCCTGCTCTTTCTGTCTCATTCTGCTTTAGGTTGTAAAGGTGATTGAGCGTAGGGGAAACCTCAGTATTGAATAGAAAGCGCTCAATAAACAGATTTACCACTTTATCGAATTCTCGTAGTTCGATAGGATTGATGTGGTCGGCATACCACCTGGCCGCTAAACCCTCCAGACTGCGAGGAAAGCAGATGAACAGAGCCCTGTTATCTTTTCTGAAACGGCTGCACTCTGCATAAAATGTGGCCAAGTGGGCTTTAGGGTTGCCAGTCCCATCAAATTTGAGAAACTTGCGAGGAAGGTTCTCCAGGTTATCATCCCCATCTAGACCATCGTAAAAATCTTCACCAGTGTAGGTCTGCTTGCCCTTACCCTTGGCTTGAATATCCTTAATTGCTCGATTCATCTCCTTCATCTGCTTGCTCATCAGGTCCTCTGCTGGAGCCCCAGACTTGGGCTTGTTGACGGATTCAGGCTCTTCCGCAACTATCTTTACAGACTGTCTCGGAGGATTCTGCTTGTAGACAATCTGCTCTTCCTCTTCTGACTCTTCCTCGACTGACTCTGATTCCTCAGAAGCAGTGTCTGGCTGCACCTTCTTTCTGATGATTCTGACTTGCTTCTTTACAGGCTTCTTCTTCAGCTTGCTTTTAGGCACTGTCTCTTTCAGCTTGGCCTCGGCTTGTTCTCACATCATCCTCGCCATCATCTTTTGGAACATGTCATACATAGCGGGGTCGATGTCATCCTTCTTGCTCTGACTCTGTCCCCTGACGGATTTAGGAGAGCTTATCTCTTCCGCCTCACTGTCGCTGAGTTGAGGAACTGTTTCTTTTCCCCCTCTTGTAGTGACCATTTTTGAAATATCAGAACTCTCTGTGGAGGAAAAATGGAGGTTTTTAGACCAAAGAAACTTTTTGGAGATATTTTGACAAAGAGGAAGGATTTAGGTTAAAAATTTAATTGTATCCCATTACTAGGGATTGAGTCGCCACCAAATTTGTGACAATTGCGTTGTTTACTCTACGAGGGAGAGTAACCAACTGAAAATATGAAAAGAAAATATTATTTTTGAAAAGGATATCTCTTGATGGAAAGAGATTTTTATGAAAATATAAACAAGAATATAAAAACAGAAGGAAAATAAAAGGAAAAAAATGGAATTTTGAGAATAAATAGTAAGGATTTAAAATTTTGAAGAACTTGCAGGCAGGATCAGAAGAATTTTTGGAAGAATTTTTAGAGGAAGAAGAAGAAGAGAAAGAATAATACACCTAAGTTTTAAAAACAAAAGAGGAAATTTTGAAATATATACCCAGGGTTTTGGAAAATATAAGGAAGAAGATATATATATATCATACAATTACAGATATACAAGCAAGGATACACAAACAGCACTCCCTAAAGCTGACTCTATATGCAATATTTGAAAAGGCTCGTAGGACCTTAATCCTAACTCTAAGATTCATATCATCTGATTCCAATCAAGGTACGCCGATATACTCAAGCCGAAGCTCGAAGTACGTGGCATATAAGATATCTCTTTGGTTCTAAGGTAAAGGTTTCCTAACATCCTTGAGCACCTACCGATATACTTCGGACTATGGCCCTTAGGTACGTGGTAGGGGGGCGTGAACCCAAATAAGTGGTCCAGTTGTGAGGCTCTCTCCCGAACTATGGTTCAGTGAGACAGCCCAGCAACGTGAAGACCGGGACAATATAGCTAGGGATGTTTTCAAAAATATGATCAACATGCAATGAAATCAGAAGGCTCTAATGCAAGTCCTAAAGAGATGGATTTAAATAAAGAGAAGCATACACTTGCATACATTGTTTTGCATTCAATCCCTAAAATTGAGGAGAGTTGTATTTAATACCTAAGTCTAATGTGAACATGGATATAATCTCCTCAATATGGTCCTACCAAACCATACTTAGATCCTATATGCAAATAATGTTAGCTTAGGACAAAGTCTAGGCTCCTAAGGTTTGCATGAAAATGTAGCTGACATAGGTTAGAATAAAGACTTAGATTATATAAAAGCAAAGCAAAGGTATAGATCCAACCGGATGAAGACGAGTCCCATCACGGTCGCCAAACCTGTGATCATCGCAAAATTTTTCCTCTCTCTGTGGTTTCTCTCTCTTCCTTCTCTTTTCCTTTTCTAACCTCTATTTTCCTCCTTTTTGAAGGGAGTAAAATAAAAGAGAGAAAAAGAAAGAGAGAAGAGAAAAGAAAGAAAGAAAAAGAGAAGAGGAACCCTTTTGCGGGTTTTCACTTGACCTTGATTTGAAAAATATTTAGAAAATTACTCGCCTCCGTTTTGAAATATATTGCGGGAAAAATGGAGAGACGGGATTCGCTCGTCGGTACGAGGTTCGACCGTTCCTGGCGCCTTTACCAGGGGTAATCGAACCAAGGATCAAATCTATGCCTTTTGCTTTGCCTAAATATTATCTAAGAATTTATTCTAACTCTAAATGCACAAAGAATCATGCTTGTGCAATGCAAGAATCTATGCTCTTTTTGAAAGATGTTTTTGAAAATCTCCAAGTTTTCTGAGATGAACTTGGTAAAGGAGTGAAGAAATGATTGAGAACTTGAGATAGGTCAGAGGAGTTCTAAGTTTTTTTGAAGTAAATCCGGATTGGAAGAATAAATGAGAAAGAACGACTTGAAGCTTTGAAAATGAAAGGAAATGAAGTTTCAAAGTCAAAATGAACTTTGAATTTTGAATTTGAATTTAGAAAAGGAAATGAATACTTGAGGTGGAATTGAATTTGGATTTCTTGAAGTTTGGAATGGATCTGAGATGATCAAATGGTATTTAAGAATAGAAGTGGACTTAGGGAGTTCAGATGAGATCTGAAAATGGAACTGGACTTGAAATCTAAAATTGGGAATGGAGTTGGATCCAAAGATGGATTTAAGATTTGAGATCTGAGATCCGAGATAAAATTGGGTTCTGGATCCTAAGATGGATTTGGATCTGAAGTCTGAGATCCGAATGTAGAATTGGATTATGGATCCTAAGATGGATTTGGATCTGAAGTCTGAGATCCAAGGTGAAGTTGGATTCTGGATCCTAACATGGAATTGGATCTGAAGTTTAAGATCCAAAGTGAAATTGGAATCTGGATCCTAAAGGGGAATTGGATCTGAAGTCTGAGATCCAATATGAGTGTTGAATCCTGAATCCTAAAATGGGTTTGGAGTTAAATTCAGAGAATGAGTCAAGAACTTCCAAGTTAAATTTGAATTTGGAAAATGAATTTTAGAAATTGAATCTTTGAATATACAAATGAATTTCAAAGTCAAATTAGACCTTGAATTTGAAGTTTTAGAAGATGAATCAAGAATCTCAAAAGTTAAATTGAACTTTGGAGATTGGATTGGAGTTTTGAATGTAAAATGAATTTGGAATTTCAAAGTCAAATTGAACTTTGAAATCTGTTTTGAATTGGAATTTTTGAATATAAATTAAAATTTCAAAGTCAAATTGAACTTTGAAATTTGATTTGAATTGGAAATTTTGAATATAAATGAATTTGAAATTTCAAAGTTGAATTGAACTTTGAAATCTGATTTAATTTGGAATTCTTTGAATATGAACTTGAAATCTCAAAGTTTAAATTGGACTTTTGAGATTGAAAATGGAATAAATTTGAAAATGAAAAGATGAATTAGATTTTACAAGAATTGAAGATTGATTGAAGAAGATATTTACGTCACTTGAAGTTTTGAAAAAGGAATTTTGAAAATATGATGCAGTTCTATCCTAAGTGATGAATGAATTTAAGGAATTTTGAAATTGGATTTTGAAAAGCTATTCCATTCTTTAAATGAATTAAAACAAGATTGAAAATATAATACATCCTTGACTATGGTCATTGAATGAATTATATAATAATCTATATTTAAATTCAGGTGAAGAATAAAACACATTTGGTGCTTTTATAGAATTTAAAATGAAATTAACTCTCAATATACCCTGACTATGGCCATTGGTATATATTTTGAATTAATTTTAAGTTAAATTCTAATAAAAGGAGAAAATATTTAAGGAAATATGATGAATTTTGAAAATGGATCCAGTGTTATTTTGTAAAAGATAAAAATGCTAAGCTTTGTCCACACCCTGACTATGGCCATTGATGTGGATCATCAACTTAGCACTTATTATCTCTTACGAAATGGTGCACGTGTCATTCGTGTTCCCATTTGTGAGAATTTGAAAAATAAAGGCAAAATGCATGAAAAACAAGTAATTCATGATATTTACAATGCTCATCATTCTACCTAAAGCAAGAAATGTAAAGAATTCTCATTAATAGCTAGTTTATTACAATGAGAATTGACATGACAGAATCTTAATCTAAGAGAGAGATCAACATTCTCCGGCGATTCCTACAAAAACACTTGGTTAGTATGAAAGTAGAAGAGAATATCACCTTGATTTCAAAGATGTAAAATAAGATGTTCATATGCCATGATTTTTGTGACTTGAGATGTGAGAATATATACATACTTGCACATATATATATATATACATATATATATATATATATATATATATATATATATATATATATATATATATATGTGTGTGTGTGTGTGTGTATACATTACATATGATACACAAGCAAAATAGGTGAATGAGTGTACAAGTGAAATAGGTTGAATATGGGTGGAACAAGTCAACACACAAGCAATGTTTTTCACACTGCTTGCTTATGTTCAATAGATCATGAGAAAATCGATATTTCAGCTGATGTCTCAAAGTGATTCTAATAGATGTGGATAAACTTCCAATAATGCACAAAAGTCCCAAAGGACTGAACCTTTCAGCGGCATCCACCGAGTGAAAACTTATACTAATCAAATGTTGTTGAGGCAAGTGGGATGGCTAACATCGGAGATTCTGATGTAAAACAGAAAATCTACTGAAATGTTTCAATATGTATATTGTTTCACCTATGGAATTCTGCTGCTACAAATGTGCAACAGTGAATATGTGTGCCGTGCTGTGCCCATGCTGGAAGGGAAGTGCAGTGGGTGTGTGCATGGCTGAAAGTGTCCTAAGATGATGGATGGTAGCATGAAGGTGGGAAACATGGGTCCAAAAGGTCAGTGAACAGTGCCATTTGCAGATGATGACTGCAAATGGCTGTAATGAATCATCTTCCTACAATATCAATGAAGGGAATCTGGTGATACCCACCATTTTCATAACATCAAGTCACTCAAAACTCTAGATTAACTCCCTTCTTTGTGATAACATATGAAGGCTTGAGGGATGGGTAAAAAAAAACTTAAAAAATTTTTATCCCAGTTTGCAAAGAATGGTTATTAAACAGAGCAAGGTATGATGAACATGTCTGCTAAAATATTCACAATCAACAATGAAAAAAAAAAAATTAATGAAAGTTAAGAAAGAGACATATATGATGATTTGATATCATAGGGGAGATCGATGTACAGGGGATGTGTATTGATATGTAACAGACGATAAAGGTGGCTCAGCTACACTGTGGAGAATGTCATGTGGTAAAAATGCTACAGCAATGACAACGTGAGAACACAGCTGCAGGGGAATGAAGAAATCACAATATGATAACAAATAACAGTGCAGTAACCTACAATGGCCTCATAATAGTGATCCTGACATTACTATTTTTTTTTTTTTACACACATTTATTCTCATAGCCGATCAGATAGGCTATTCAAACTTGTTTTCATAATGAATTAGATCTATTACTCAGACTTATTTTACAGGAAATCAAAACTGCTATGACAACAGATCAAATGGAAAAACTAAACCTGCTATGACAACTGATCATGAATCCACTGGGTTATATATTGTTATGGAGCGAGAAATCCATTGAAGAAATGTTGATGCTATATTCACAAAGTGTGATGCATAAAAAAAAAATGAAGGTGCAAGTTATACTTAGCTGGAGATGGAGCCAGGCATGCCTCTAGCAATCTAGCGGTCATAAGGAATTGCAGGAACCACAATGGTCTGGTATTTTTTTTAAAAGGAGAAAAAAAAAAAAAAAAATATCTATGCTGACATACTAATAGCAGTATAAGAGTAGGAACAAAACATAGCTGGGCTTATTTTACAGCTCTTCTCCTACAATGATACATATATCTTAGCTAAAAATTTCATGAATTCAGTAACAACTACCCACTGTTTTCAGCTTCCCAAATCAACTAGTCATCAAAAGAGCCAGACCCATTACCTTAAATAGAAATCAGGGGAATTCCCCTGTGGCATAGTTACTCATGGAATGCTTTATCCACATCATCGGATGGCAGTCTGATGTTAACGATGTCGCTAGAACTGGTGATGCCTTCTGACCTTCAGAAAACGCTGGTTTCCTTGATATTACCTTAATCCTGGCCGTCTCTTTCATAATTATTGAAGTATCGTCCAGATTTTATGATAACACGTTTTTGCTGCCACTTATTGCTTCCAGAAGCATGAGGAGGAGGCAAAAAAAAGAATATGAAAAGCATAATGTAACAATGATATTTATAATATTTACACAGCTGCAAAAACAAAAAAAAAGTCTTGGCCATTTGGACCCTACATATGGAGTGATTCCTGTCGATTGGGTCTTCCTGGTAGATAGCAGAAAGCTTCATGATGGAGATGGGAATAAGGGTCGTCTGGTTCCTCCTCAAGACCAGTAGACATAACCAGCCATCTCCTAATCTTAATGATAATACCCATATCGGCCATCTGCCTTAAACTTCAGCAAGATGCAGAGTGCATAGTTTTGGGGGAAAATCATAAGTAAAGTGGATCTAGCATGATTTCGGGTAGAATATACTTGAGAATCTCTCACAGAGCAAGCCCGATCTGATACAGGATCAGATTGGTCATTGTTGTGGAGGCTATGTTCAGATGCCGGATGAAGATGAACAGGAAAGGAAATTCACATGGATGAAAGAAGAGAATAACATAATAGAATGTAAAGCATAAAGTAAAAAAAAAATGACACAATGAACCGCAAATAGATAGTAGATCTAAATAACGTAAAGGGAGATTAGCATTTATAAACTACAGAAATTTAACAAAATAAGTTATAAAGCAAATGTTGGAATTGATCGTCCGTTGATATCGCACATAGGGAGGTTGATTTGCTATAGGCAAATCGACCTTACTAATGATGCTTTAATGGCAAAAAAAAAAAGGCAGGAAAATCAAGAAATCAGAACTAAAGAGTGGGAACGAAGGATACTTACCACCGTTTGCTGAAGCTTTAGGATTTCGAGAGCAGTCAGGTGGGGCTTCAGTCGGATATTATTGGGGTTCTGAAGAATAGAAGAACCTTCTCTTTATTCTGCTTGGGAGCTTCTTTGATGTTGGTAGAAGGAAGAGATCGAGAGGAAGAAGGATGCTGGAGAAGTGAAAGATCGATGCTCCTGAAGAAAAGAGAAAGGGGGAAGGGTGGAAAACGGGTCGAGAGTGAAGAAACAATGGAGAGGTGAAGAAGCGGTATTGCTGAAGAAGGGAAATGGGGAGGTGATAACGGATCCCCTTCTCTCTCCTGCGTGCTCCCCTTTTAAAGAAGGAGAGGAGCATTCGAGAGAGATGGGTTGTTGAAGATCAGAGGTTGAGGGAGACTCCAGGGAGGTTCGTTGAAGATCGATGGTGGAAGGCGGAGGGAGCCGTTTGTAATTTTTTCTAAAATTCCCTACAGGGGTCTCCTTTTCAAAAATTTCCTAAAAAATAGTTTTTGTTTTCAAAAGAGGTCTCAAGAGAGGGTTTTATCAAAAAGGTTTAAAAAAGGAAGGTAGATTGCATAGTTTTTGGATTTTTTGATTTTCTTATTTTTTTCTTTTTAAACATATATTTGTAAAAAACAAAACTCTAAAACTAAGAAAATTAATTCTAATTTTACAAAATTTCAAAATATTCATAAGAGAAAGGTTTTTCTGAAAGATCAGGGTTATTTTGGGAAAAGTTTCTTCAGAAGAATGGGTTTGAACCCAGGTTTAGAGAAAATGTTCGAGTTTTGACACTCGAATCGAGAAATACAATGTTATGGATCCAAACGGATGTCGAATGGACTATCCGAGCTATTTAAAGGCTATTTTTGGTATTTTCTATAATTTAAATTTAAAATTTTAACAAGGAGATTTAGATTTGGATCTGGACAATGGATCTAGATCCGAAATCAATTTAAACATATAAAAATGAATTTGATTTCAGTAAAACTTGAGAAATGAATTGGAATTTATATTTAAAAATGACATATTTGCTCAAAAAATAAATTTAGGGGCAAGAAGGGAATATTTAAAAGATTTTGAAAAATTTGGGGTGTTCACAGGTGGTTTAGTTGTGAGGCTTTGTCCCAAACTATGATTCTGGAAGAAAGCCCAGCAACGTGGTTGCCAGGTAAAAGTAGGTGGGGTTGTTTTTGAAATATGATCAACATGCAAGAAAACAAAAGGCTCTAATGATCTAAAGAAGTAGATTTTTGAAAATTTTTTAGAAGCAAACATTGTTTTCAATCAGATCCTAGATTGATGAGGATTGTATTTGTCTTGAATCTTTGTGAGCATAAATAATGCCCCCTCAATCGGTCTTACCAAACCATGCTTAAGTCTACATGAAATTCATGTCAGCTGGGTTTGATTCTAGGATCCTAGGATTACATGAAATACAAGTGACATTATAGAACACGATTTTGACAAGTTAAATAAAACAAAGCACTAGATTGATCAGATAAAGACAGGTCCCATCACAGTCGCCAAACCTGTTATCATTGCAAAATTTTACTTTTGCAAGTCAAACTGACATTTGAAAAAGATTTTGAAAATAACTCACATTCGTTTTAAAATGTAGGATAATTTCGAAGAATGAGACTCACCTGTCAGTACGAGGTTCAACCGTTCCTGACACCATAACCAGAGGTAATCGAACCAAGGATCAATCATGTGCTTTGCTTTGCTCAACTTGTCTAAATCGATGTTCTATTCCTAAATGCACAAAGAATCAGGCATGTGCTATGACTTTAAGAAAATACAGTTTCGAAAATATGACGTTTGCTTGGAATAATTGGAAATATTTGGAAAAGGATACTTTGAAAATCATGAACCATGTTGAGAGAACATTTCCAAAGAAAAGAAAATCAATTTTTGAAGAAATCTTGATGTGTTTTGAAAATCGATTTCTGAGAAAATTCAAATAACTTTGAGAAAATTGATTTTTCTGAGATGAATTTGGAAAATATATCAAAAGGGATGGGCGTGTGGCCCTATGAAAATACTTTCATGATGCAATCTAACTTAGATGAATGAATGCAATTTTGAAGAAAATGTTTTTTGAAGAATTTTTGAGAAAATTGTTTGAAAAAGGAAGATTATGTGCCTTATAGAATTTCAATAAAATAGATTTTCCTCATATCCTTGACTATGGCCACAGATATGGATTGAATCTAATCCATTTAATTCTAAAAGGAGAAAATATTTAGAAAACTTTGAAATATGCAATGGTTTTTTAAAATAGCTTAAGAGTGTAGGCTGATTGTGGCTTAAAAGAAGATGATAAATCTAGATTTTGTTTATATTTTGACTATGGTCATAAATACGATCTCAATCAAGTTTATTAACTTCTTATAAGCTAGTGCACACGCCATTCGTGTAGACCATTGTAGAATTGAAATATGCATGAATCATCATCCATCACACAATTAACATTTATTAAAAATTTATACTATATGCACATGCAAATCCTAATCTAAATAGGAATTTAAACTCTTATTTCAAATTTATATTTAATTTACATCACTAATTGAATTTAAATAAAGGAAAATAAAAGAAAATACAGTTTTTAGTATCCTTGCAAAACTAAAAAACTTGTTAGTGAAGATATTTAGAAGTTACTGGATTTATTCAATAATATTTAGAAGTTACTGGATTTATCCGGATATAAGCTTTTTTCTATGTTTCCCTGAGATAAACATAATAAAACATAATGTAAAATTGAATTGAAGAAATAATAAAAATAAACAACTTTGGGATTTTGGAGAAAAATGACAAAAATACCCCTAAAAACAAGACTATGGCATTGAAATGAGGGTTTTCAGAAAATATTTTGGTAAAACTTTGGATTTAGGACTCAAATGGATTAAAATCAAAGCCAAATCGGGTATGAAGTACCCTAACATGATTATAAACATGATCAAACCCTAAAAATATGAAAAACATGCATAAAAATTCAAAATATCATAAAAAGAGCAATTTTTAACAGTGTTTTACTCGAATCAGGATTCCGTGAGCACCTTGTTTTCATGATTTAATCAAATAACATATCAAATGAACTCAAAAATTAAAAAAAATTGACATGGATAGTTTTGATAACCCTAAAATGAAATTTCAATTCAATTTTTTTTTTGATATTATTTTAATACGAAAATTGAATAAACTCCAAAATATGTGATTTTGCTTGTGGGCACGTACCTGTCACAGTGTTAGACCCGAATTAGGTATCAAATCACCATGGAAATTTATAAAAAGTTATAAATAGATACAGACAGAAAAACAGAGAATTCAAAAAAATCATACAGATCGGAAAAATCATCTCTGGTTAGGGAGATATCATTCTGGCAATATATGATCAATTATAACAAATATATAACAAGTTGAAATACATGCATCCGGTTTTGGGTACAGGAAAATATAACAAATCACATTCAAAAACTATAAAATTTTAGTACTGACACATAGAGGAAGGTTTTTCCTTTTATGGATCATTGATTAAATTCCCGGTTAAGGAGATACGATTGACACAAGTCGATCTAGGGTTTAAACAAGGTATAACAAGCTCTAAGAAACCGACTCTACCTTCTCATAGAAGAAAAATAACATACTGATGCATAAAAATATGAAAAAAAATATCATAAATACTAGACATCAATATAAAATCTTTGTAACTTACGGATCATCAATCGGATCTCTAACAAGAGAGATATCACCTCTACAAGTTGTTCCTAAATCCCAATAGCGATTTCAATGTCTAAAAGTCATGGTTCAATTTTCTATTTTTTTAGCAGAGTTCCAGAACCCAAAATAATCATATTTTTTTACAGGAAATCAATGACAAACCTGTGAACCAACTCTAAAAAAACCAGATTTTTTTGACAGAAAAACACATAAAATAATGTTGTTTTCGCGTGCCCCGGATTGAAAATCACATATTACCAATAAAGCTTGAAAAACCCTAATCTAAACATGGAAAAAAATAAGAAAAATATGCAAATAATGTCACAAATTTAGATTTGATACTTGAGTGAATAAAATAAACATTAATACAGTGCAATAAAATAAAAAACTCAGGGAAAGCATGGTTAGAACTTGATTTAGCCTTCGAAAGAGGGATTCGACCCATTAAACGGGCGAATCTCATCTTTTTATTGGCTTAAACATAAAAAACATTAATATAAATGATTTTAATGGTTTGAAATCATGGAAAATGTCCATACACAGTCTTAGATCATCTTCTTGAATCGATTCCATGGTTCTTGAATGAAATCCAAGCTTGAATCCAATACACAAGGGGCGGCAATGACTTGAACATCAAATAAACATTAAAAAAAATAATGAAAAATAATAAAAACTAGAAGAAAGTTTACCTTGGATTGTTGAAACTTCAATAGAGGAAGGAGAGCTGCTGGGAGGAGAGAGAAGCTGCAAGAAAAGAGAGAGAGAGAGCATATGGAAATCGACCCACCTAAAGAGCCCTTTTTATAGCTTTTTCAAAACCACTAATTAGGGTTAATTAAGAAGACTTTTGAAAATTTTAAAACTCTATCCAAAAGGGGCGATTTTTCTTAATTGGTTTGACTTTTCAAACACTTAATCAAACCCTAATTACACCTAGTTAGACTCCTAATTAACCTAAAAAAATCCAAATGTGGCACCCCACTTGACTTCTAAAACCCCAATTTTTAAAACTTAAAAATCAAAGTTAAAAACCTAAAGTAAAGATGTAACTTTTAAAATCAAGTTTGGGCTTTTTTAGACTCCTAACCTAACTAGGACACTGACTAACTCTACTCCAACTTCTTCAAATATGGTGCCACCCAGAGTGGACTCCACTTGATTTTTCAAAAAATGATTTTAAAACTTGAAAATGAAAGGTTTTTAAAAGGAGTTTAGAATTAGAATGAAAATTGAAAGTTTTTTAAACCAAATCGAGTTTTGACTGGATCAGAACTCCTTGAGATATGGTGCCAACTGAGTGGGCCCCACATTAGGGTTTTGAAAAAGTTGGAATAAAGATTGGAAATGGTTTTGAAACATAATTAAAATCACCGAATAAAAATCAGAAGTTTTGAAAATAGAGTCCTAAGTAGACTGAGACTCTAGACCAGAGTCCTAAACCTAGTAAAACTCTGAGATTTAGGTTTTTGAAAGCCAAACAAAGAAGTTTTTGAAAGATTTTATCAAAATTGGTGAGAATAAGTTGAAAAATGCAGTCAGGGTTAGAGTCCTAACTCAACTGAAACTCTGAAATAGAGTCTTGAATCAACTGAAACTCTGTAAAATGAACTAAGTTTTAAAAAACAAGTGGAGAAAATGAAAATGGAGGTAGAAACAGTAATCAAGATTGAGTCTTGATCAGATTAAGTCTTTGGGACAAAGTCCGGATCAGACTAAAACTCTAGTTTTTGGCATTTTTAAAAGATAAATAAAGAAATTTTAAAAAGTTTTCTCAGAATTTGATAAAATGAGCTGAAAAACGAAGTTAGGGTCAGAGTCCTAGTTCAATTGAAACTCTTTAAATAGAGTCCTAAGTTGACTAAAGCTCTACGTAATTGGATTTTTTTTCGAAAAACATGCGAAAAAGTTTTAAAAATAAGTAAAAATAGGAGTTATAACAGAAGTCAGAACAAAATCCTGATCCGATCAGGACTCTGAGATAGAGTCCTAATTCGACTGAAACTCTTAAAATTTTGATTGTTCTGAAAACATACAAGAAGATTTTGAGAGCTTTTTGCAAAAATAGGTGAAAACAAGATGAAAACTGAAATCAGAATTAGAGTCCTGATCCAACTGAAACTCTAGGACATAGTCCTAATTCGACTAAAACTCTTAAAATTTGGGGTGTTCTTAGAAAACAAATGAAAGGGTTTTAGAAAACAGGTGAAAATAAGATAGAAATTGGAGTCGGGTTTAGAGTCCTAATCCGACTAGGATTCTGTGGAAGAGTTCTAATTTGACTGGAACTCTGAGATTTAGACTTTCTTTAAAAGATTTTGAAAGTTTTTTTGTGAAAACAGGTAAAAATAGAGTCCTACTCCTACTGAAACTCTGAAAAAAAAGCCCTAATCTAACTGGGACTCTAAAAATTTGGATTATTTTGAAGGATTTTGAAAGGTTATCTTGAAAAAGGGTGAAAATAAGCATGAGAAGCAGAGTCCTAATTTGACTAAAACTCTGAATAGAATCCTACTCTGACTGGGTCTCTGAGATTTTTGTCTTTTTGAAAGCTAGATGAGAAAGTTTTTGAAAATAAGTGAAAACATGAATAAAGGATGAAATTGGGATAGAGTCCTAGTCCGACTAAAACTCTGGGACAGAGTCTTAATCCAACTAAAACTCTAAATTTTTGGCCAAAATGAAAGGAATGGACAAAGCACTAGGGCTACTTCTGGTTAAAAACAAAAATGAAATTCTGAAAAGGCTAAAAAAAGTGAAAAGTCGGAGTCCTAATCCAACTAGGACTCTGAAATTTTGAGAAATTTGAGAAATGAAGGAATCCAGAAGCAACACCACCTAGATGGGTCTCCTCTGACAATTGAAATCAATTAAAATAGAGTTTAAAAAGAATCCAGATAATTTTTTAAGGAAAATATTTTAAAATAAAAGATCTTGGGGGTTGGCAAATGGAAAAATGTTGATTCAAAACCCAGGTTTTAAAATTGATTTCAAAAGAAACGTTTTAAAAACTCGAATCTGGATTTAATATTTTGAAAAATAGGAGTGTTGGATCTCGATAATGAGATGCAATGCCATGCAATCCAATGAAATGACATGTAATTGTGAACACCCCAAATTTTTTAAAAGTTTGTAAATATTCCCCTTTTGCCCTTTATCTTCATTTTCTGAGCAATTGAGTCACTTTTAAATATAAATCCCATTTTATTTCTCAAGTTTTCTCAAATTAAATTCATTTTGTATATCTGACTCAATTTCGGATCCGGATCCAGATAAAAAGATCCAAATCTGAGCTTCGTTATCCAATTTTTAAATCAAATTCTCAAAAGTACCAAAATAACCTTTTAAAAGGCCCATACGGTTCATCCGGTATCCGTTTTGATCCATCGTGTTATATTCTTCGATTCGAGGTCTGAAACTCAAATATTTTCTCAAAACTTGGATCAAAAACCCATTTTCTGAAGAAATTTTCCCAAAATAGCCTTGAAAACCTTCTTTTGTAAATATTTTCCAAAAATACAAAAAAAAAATTAGTTTAAATCCTCGTTTTCTCGTAAATTTTAAGGTTTTATTCCAAAAATATCAAAAAAAATGGAAAAATGCAAAGGAAAAGAAAATATATATATATATATATATATATATATATATATATATATATATATATATATATATATATATATATCTAACAAAAATCGGTTTTTGAAAAAGAACTTCTTGAATAAGCCTTTTACTAAAAAACAATTTTTACAAAAAGTTGTTGGAGAACCGCCGCCCCTTTTGAAAATCTTTAAAAAAGGAGGGTTTTAACGAAAATTTGTATTTTCTTTAGGGTTACGAAACTCCTCCTTCTCAACCGCAAGCAGCTACCCACGAATCCTCCAGAACCTTCTCCATGGCCTCCATCAACCCTCCGATCGCTCCACCCTTCTCCTCCATCACCCTCCCAAAGCTTCTTTCACCTCTCATCTCCCATCCATCGTTAACAAACTCGCTCTCCTCCACCCATCTTCAACCAATTTCTTCCCGAACCCTCCTCCTTCTCTTTAAAAGAACCTCTCCATCCTCCTCTCAGACCATCCGTTATCACCCTCACACCCCTCTTTCACGATGGTTTTTCCCCTTCTTCAACTTCTTTGATCCATTCTTCACCTCTCCACTGCACATCCTCTGATCCGTTTTCACCCTACCACCGCACCTCTCCTTCACGAGACCGTTTCTCACCCCCGCATGCTCCCTTCTTCAACTTCTCAGACACCATCCGCTTTCACCTTTCCCTTTCTGCTTCTTCACGATTTTTCTTCCCCTCTCTTCTTCAGGATTCATCTCCTACCCCTCCACCATTCTAGCATCGGGTTCCTCTTCCTCTCGGCAAAGAAAATCTCCAGTAATAGCCATGGAGGATTGACCCCTGCAAGCGCTAAAGATCAACCCCTCATTCAGAGAGTTACAAGAACTCGTCCCTCTGTAAGAATCCCTGCAGCAGGAGGCAAGTGATTACTTCCCTTCTATTCCTATTGCTGGTCATATCCATCTCTGATTTGTTTTTTTCCTCCCTCTTTCTTTCACTTTGATTTTCTGCAGGAATTTCGTATCATTACACTTTCTTGTTTTAACTTTGTTTTTTTTTTTGGGTTTTTCCTTCATGGCATTATGGGTGAGATCGACCTGTATGTAACAGGAACGACCCCCCTCTCATTGCTACAGCAAACAGGATCCCCACTCCAACATATTTTTCCTTTTTTTTTTCTCTGCAACGTAATTCAATTTACAATTTATCTTATTTCTGATATATTTTTTTTCTTCTGATGTTTTATTTAACGATCTCTTGCTTGTATTTAGATTTCGATCTCATCTTAGATGATCAATTGATATTCTTAACTTCCATTTCTCTGATTTTTGTTTGCTATGATTGCCTATTATGTATGATTTTTCGTCTTCCCTCTTCATTTCTTGGCCTTAACATCAGTAGTACCATCATTTCCATCCTTAGAATGTAGTGGCTATGGATTCGGTTTACTCACATCGCCTTGTGCACTGGGATCTCATTCCCTCAGCATGGTCCTATGGTTGCATCATGCGTGGTTTTAATGCCTTTCTGATTTACCATACATCTGGTGCCCCCCTATCTTCCTGAGATCACGATTATGTAGCTTATGATTGAGGTTAAATTCTCCCAGAATTTCCTGCTGGAATGCCATGATAGATGTCAAATTGATTAGTTGGGGTTGATTCGTGGTGATGATGTGAATTTGAAAACCCCAATTTGATAGGTGATCAGCTTATAGTAGGGGTTATTAAGCTGCTTATGCATCTTTGTGATTGTGTATATTTATGAGAACTATTAATTTCTTTTCTCATATTCCAGATTTGATTCACTGTCCAACAGGAATTAAGTTTTTTTTTTGGGGGGGGGCAATGCTATCCCTGTAATCACATGAGCTATGTATGTTTGTGGTGAAAGATAATCTCACCTGGTTCAAGGTCATCCAGGAAGGGATTTGTCTGGACTTAAGTCCCAAGTCCAACAAGGGAAATATGGAAATTCTTTTGGTTTGAATTTCATCATGGCAACCAGAGGGCCAACTGTGCGACTACTGAATAGTTCCCACAAGTTCCACTTCTGTGTTAATAATTGAGTGGCTGTTAACATTTCTTTTATTTTTTTCAATGATCTCTTCTGTGTGATGATAGAAGTTATTAGAAAATTTGTTTGCAAATCCCGTGTTTGATTTAACCATATCATGGGGAATAAGGCATCGGATTCTAGTGGCTACATTTTAGCGTGGTGTTTGTCTACAGGTTCAAAATTTCATCTTAGCGAGCCAACCATGTTTCACCCTGCTTGGAATTGTCTAGGTTGAATCGTTGGTCATGACGATTGCTTGGGTGTCAAATACTCAAGATTGACATGGGACCATTGCTTTTGAATCGTAACATGCTCCTCCTTGTTGGGCATGCTGAAGGAATTGATTGTTTTATCATTAGTTTAACTAACAATACTTGCTTTGAAATTCCCTAGTCACAGCGTCAAAGAAGGCCCTGACCATATCCATATGTCTGCTTTACCTCCCATCCTTTCAAACAATGGTGCACGCGCTAGCTTCTTGTTGATAGTGGTATAGATGGGCAGTTTTCAGATCCTGTCATGGAGATTTGTTGTTCATTCATATGGTTTGGTTGGTAGTTGCTGCCTTAGAACTATCACATCCGATAAAATGTGTACATATAAATTTGCATTTTCTGGTGCAAATTATTGCATTGACATGGGTCTGTGTTCATGACAGTGATATTATTACAAGTGTTGCTGTCGTCTGTGATGGTGCATCAGCACTAGCTGTCCCACAAAGTGGGGATTTTCTTGTTGGGTGTGGGGATGGCGCTTCCATATGTCACACGATCACTGGTTGCTCTAATGCAAGCATGAAGTTATATAAGGTACTTACTTGATAACTCAAATTCTTTCACTTCACTTACTGAGTTGTTGTACTTTCCTCGGAAGCTTATTGGTATGTTTAGAGTTCACGATGGCTCGGTTAATCTGATATCCTTGCTTAATAGTAGTGGTAAGACCACAACAGTTAATATAAGTAGTCCAGATGCTTGCACTTGCCTCCATATTTGGGATTCAGTTAATGTTGCAGAGGATGGACGTTTTATTTTAGAGGATAAAATTAACTTTGACAATAATATCACTGTTTTGGATTGGCTAGTTATAGGAAATGGACAGTCATTATTGTGGTTTTGCTTGCCAAATTAGTTGCAAATTTATGCACAAAAGAGATACAGTTGCTGGGATCCTATAAACTCAAAACTTTCCATGAATATGCAGAATTGGCCTTATATTGCATGCGTTCGCACTTGCACCCTGCTGTGGTTACTTACCTGCACTTGTCTCCTGCATGTCTTGATATCTGATGCTATCCTCATCGTCTTGCTGATCAATTATATTTTGAGTACCGCCAGCAGTAGTTTGATTAGGCATCTGATTCATATCATGAGGGTATGCCTCATGAATATCAGCAAATATATTAAACCTTTCATCCTCATATGCACTATCTATGGGTAAGTCGTGTGTCAAAGGATAAGAGAGAATCCTAGCAGCCTCACCTGAGGAAATGAATTGAGGAATGCCATTTGCACAGGTCTCCTGTGTTGTATCTAAAAGTATTATTATTAATTACAGATTTTTTTTTTTAGCCACCAACACCCCCAGTTGAGACATTATAAACTTTATCACTATATGATCCCATAACCTACAGTGATTCATTAGAAGAATTAGAAGTAGTGAAATTCTGTACAAATGGATTGCCTCTTCCACCTTCATGGTGCCTTTTGAATATTCAATTACTTCAAATCGACTTGTTCTGTTCTTTACCAACTTCTCTGAACTGTTTCCATCAAACAGTGAATCAGCCACATAATCAACCAGAAAACCCACAGTGGCAGGTTCCTTCGCACCTTTCATATACAACTCCAGCTCCGCATGCAGCCACCTTCATCTCATGCCTGCCACTGCATTTTCACCACCCTTACCTCACTGTTGCACATTATGTTCACCACACAGCCCATTTGGTTGTGCACCCATATTCTTGTTTCACTGCACCTGCATATTTTCTATTACTTCATAATCCACAGCATGGCCTCCTGTCATTGCCACATTTATTTACCTTCAGCCATCCCATTCACAACAATGCTTGCATTCCATAAAAATCTTCTGCTAAAAAGCTTACATTAGATCCAGCCCTTACTTATGCACAACCTTCATTTGCTGTCACCACTATCTTACTAATACTTCACCATCATACAGCACATCAACTTTCACCCACAGTCACACCTTTGCTGAGCACCTTCACAAATTTACTCTCAGTTACTTTACACTATAGTAATATCTTGCTTGCACTTACTATTTATGCCCTGAATGTAACATGCTTCAAAATCTTAGGATATTAGTCATATCCTTCCTACAAGTCTACTTCAGGATATTACATTTAGTATGTCATATATATATGCTAATGCTCACTCCATGTATGATTTCAGTATAGAAGTGGTCATTCATATAGCATTTTCATTAAAGTAAGATATATATATATATATATATATACATATATATATATATATATTTCATTAATTATATCTTAAGTCCCACATGACATATATGAATCGTTTTCTATGTATGCCTAATGCTAACTTACATTTCGCATGAAAAACATGAAAAGTTAGATATCAATGAAAAATTTACATTTCCAGTCTTAGATTAGAATGATGAGCATTGTAAATATCATGAATTACTTGTTTTTCATGCATTTTGCCTTTATTTCTCAAATTCTCACAAATGGCAACACGAATGGCACGTACACCATTTCGTAAGAGGTAAATTAATCCTAAGTTGATGATTTACATCAACGGCCATAATCGAGATGTAAACAAGACTTAGTATTTTTATCTTTTATAAAATAACACTGGATCCACATTGGATCCTTTTCAAAATCATCATATTTTCAAATACTTCTTTCTTTTATTAGAGTTTAACTTAAAATTGGCTCAAAACATATACCAATGGCCATAGTCAGGGTATATTGAGAGTTAATTTCATCTTAAACTCTATAAAAGCACCAAAGATGTATTTTATTCTTCACCTGAATTTAAATATAGATTATTATATAATACATTCAATGACCATAGTCAAGGATGTATTATATTTTCAATCTTATTTCAATTCATGTAAAGAATGAAATACGATTTTCAAAATCCAATTTCAAAATTTAAAATTCATTCATCATTTAGGATAGAACTGCATCATATTTTCAAAAATTCATTTTTTTTAAAAAAAAAAACTTCAAGTGATATAAATATCTTCTTCAATCAATCCTCAATTCTTATAAAATCCAATTCATCCTTTCATTTTCAAATTCTATTTCATTTTTCAATCTCAAAGTTCAAATTAACTTTGAGATTTCAAATTCATTTTATTTTCAAATTCATTTTATATTCAAATTCAAAAGTTCCAAATTCATTTTATATTCAAAACTCCAATCAAATTCAAAGTTCAATTTTACTTTGAGATTCTTGATTCATCTTCTAAATTCCAAAATTCAAGTTTTCAAATTCAAAGTCCAATTTGACTTTGAAATTCATTTATATATTCAGAGTTCAAAATCTCAAATCAAAATTTCAAGTCCAAAGATAGATCCTAATCTCAACTTGGATCCAGATTTCCAAGTATAAATCTCCATTCTTTGAATCTTAGATTATAGATCCAAAATCCATTCTAGGATCCCGAACCCGATTCTACTCTGGATCTCAAATTTCAGATCCACTCCATTATAGGATCCAGAATCCAATTCTAAATTGGATCTCATACTTCAGATCCAAAACCCATCTTAGGATACAGAGTCCAACTCTACATTGGATCTCAGACTTCAGATCCAAATCCATCTTAGGATCCAGAATCCAATTTCCACTTTGAATCTCAGACTTCAGATCCTAAACCCATTTTTTAAGATCCAAAATCCATTCTCAAGTCTAAATTTTAAATCCAATTTCATTTTCAGATCTCATCTGAACTTCCTAAATCCAATTTATTTCTAAATACCATTTGGATTTCTCAAAACCATCATGATTTCAAATTTTAGATTCAAATTTCATTACAAGTTTTATCTCTTCTCCTAAATCTAAGCTCAAAGTCTATTTTCTAACTTTGGAATTTATTTCCTTTTTCCTTTTTATCGCATCTTCTAACTATTCTTTCTCAAATCAAAAGATTTTCCCAACTCTGATCATTTCAAAGACTTAGAACTTCTCTGATCTATCTCAAGTTCTAAGTTAGATTCTACCATTCAAAAACATTTCTTCACTCCATTATCAAACACTTGGGGATTTTTCAAATCATCTTTCAAAAGAGCATACATCCTTGCATTGCACAAGCATAATTCTTTGTGCATTTAGATTTAGGATAAATTCTTAGATAGTATTTAGGCAAAGCAAAAGGCATAAATTCGATCCTTGGTTTGATTACCCCTGGTAAAGGCGCCAGGAACGGTCGAACCTCGTACCGACGAGCGAATTCCGTCTCTCCATTTTCCCGCAAATTTTCAAAAACGGAGGCGAGTTAAATTTCTAAATATTTTCAAATCAAGGTCAAGTGAAATCCCGCAAAAGAGTTCTTCTTCTCTCTTTCTTTCTCTTCTTTTCTCTTCTCTCTTCTTTTCCATCTTTTATTTTCTCCCTTCAAAAAGGAGGAAATAGAGGTTAGAAAAGGAAAAGAGAAGGAAGAGAGAGAAACCACAAGAGAGGAAAAATTTTGCGATGATCACAGTTTTAAGGTATGCCGATATACTCAAACCGAAGCTCGAACTACGTGGCATAAAATATCTCTCTAGTTCTAAGGTAATGGTTTCCCAACATCCTTGAGCACCTACTGATATACCTCGGACTATGGCCCTTAGGTACGTGGTAGGGGGGCGTGAACCCAAATAAGTGTTCCAGTTGTGAGGCTCTCTCCCGAACTATGGTTCAGTGAGACAGCCCAGCAACGTGAAGACCGGGACAATATAGGTAGGGATGTTTTCAAAACATTATCAACATGCAATAAAATCAGAAGGCTCTAATGCAAGTCCTAAAGAGATACATTTAAATAAAGAGAAGCATACACTTGCATACATTGTTTTGCATTCAATCCCTAGAATTGAGGAGAGTTGTATTTCAGACCTAAGTCTAATGTGAACATGGATAATCTCCTTAATATGGTCCTACCAAACCATACTTAGATCCTATATGCAGTGATGTCAGCTTAGGACAAAGTCTAGGCTCCTAAGGTTTGCATGGAAAATATAGCTGACATAGAAAGAATAAAGACTTAGAAAATATTAAAGTAAAGCAAAGGCATAATTCGACCATACGGAGACGAGATCCCATCACGGACGCCAAAACTGTGATCATCGCAAAAATTTTCCTCTCTTGTGGTTTCTCTCTCTTCCTTCTCTTTTCCTTTTCTAACCTCTATTTCCTCCTTTTTGAAGGGAGAAAATAAAAGATGGAAAAGAAGAGAGAAGAGAAAAGAAGAGAAAGAAAGAGAGAAGAGGAACTCTTTTGCAGGATTTCACTTGACCTTGATTTGAAAATATTTAAAAATTTAACTCGCCTCCGTTTTTGAAAATTTGCGGGAAAATAGAGAGACGGGATTCGCTCGTCGGTACAAGGTTCGACCGTTCCTGGCGCCTTTACCATGGGTAATCGAACCGAGGATCGAATTTATGCCTTTTGCTTTGCCTAAATATTATCTAAGAATTTATCCTAAATCTAAATGCACAAAGAATTATGCTTGTGCAATGCAAGGATGTATGCTCTTTTGAAAGATGATTTGAAAAATCCCCAAGTGTTTGATAATGGAGTGAAGAAATGTTTTTGAATGGTAGAATCTAACTTAGAACTTGAGATAGATCAGAGAAGTTCTAAGTCTTTGAAATGATCAGAGTTTTGAAAATCTTTTGATTTGAGAAAGAATAGTTTGAAGATGAGATAAAAAGGAAAAAGGAAAGAAATTCCAAAGTCAGAAAATAGACTTTGAGCTTAGATTTAGGAGAAGAGATAAAACTTGTAATGAAATTTGAATCTAAAATTTGAAATCATGATGGTTTTGAGAAATCCAAATGGTATTTAGAAATAAAGTGGATTTAGGCAGTTCAGATGAGATCTGAAAATGAAATTGGATTTGAAATTTAGACTTGAGAATGGATTTTGGATCTTAAAAAATGGGTTTAGGATATGAAGTCTGAGATCCAAAGTGGAAATTGGATTCTGGATCCTAAGATGGATTTGGATCTGAAGTCTGAGATCCAATGTAGAGTTGGACTCTGTATCCTAAGATGGGTTTTGGATCTGAAGTATGAGATCCAATGTAGAATTGGATTCTGGATCCTAAAATAGAGTGGATCTGAAATTTGAGATCCAGAGTAGAATCGGGTTCGGGATCCTAGAATGGATTTTGGATCTATAATCTGAGATTCAAAGAATGGAGATTTATACTTGGAAATCTGGATCCAAATTGAGATTAGGATCTATCTTTGGACTTGGAATTTTGATTTGAGATTTTGAACTCTGAATATATAAATGAATTTCAAAGTCAAATTGGACTTTGAATTTGAAAACTTGAATTTTGGAATTTAGAAGATGAATCAAGAATCTCAAAGTAAAATTGAACTTTGAATTTGATTGGAGTTTTGAATATAAAATGAATTTGGAACTTTTGAATTTGAATATAAAATGAATTTGAAATCTCAAAGTTAATTTGAACTTTGAGATTGAAAAATGAAATAGAATTTGAAAATGAAAGGATGAATTGGATTTTATAAGAATTGAGGATTGATTGAAGAAGATATTTATATCACTTGAAGTTTTTTTTTTTTTAAAAAAGGACTTTTTGAAAATATGATGCAGTTCTATCCTAAATGATGAATGAATTTTAAATTTTGAAATTGGATTTTGAAAATCGTATTTCATTCTTTACATGAATTGAAATAAGATTGAAAATATAATACATCCTTGACTATGGTCATTGAATGTATTATATAATAATCTATATTTAAATTCAGGTGAAGAATAAAATATATCTTTGGTGCTTTTATAGAGTTTAAGATGAAATTAACTCTCAATATACCCTGACTATGTCCATTGGTATATGTTTTGAGCCAATTTTAAGTTAAACTCTAATAAAAGAAAGAAATATTTGAAAATATGATGATTTTGAAAAGGATCCAGTGTGGATCCAGTGTTATTTTATAAAAGATAAAAATACTAAGTCTTGTTTACATCCCGACTATGGCCGTTGATGTAAATCATCAACTTAGGATTAATTTACCTCTTACGAAATGGTGTACGTGCCATTCGTGTTGCCATTTGTGAGAATTTGAGAAATAAAGGCAAAATGCATGAAAACAAGTAATTCATGATATTTACAATGCTCATCATTTTAATCTAAGACTGGAAATGTAAATTTTTCATTGATATCTAACTATTACATCATTGAATGGAAATTGAAATCTTAATCTAAGAAGAAAGATAGTACTTTTCATGTATTTTCTGCGAAATGTAAGTTAGCATTAGGCATACATAGAAAATGATTCATATATGTCATGTGGGACTTAAGATATAATTAATGAAATATATATATATATCTTACTTTAATGAAAATGCTATATGAATGACCACTTCTATACTGAAATCATACATGGAGTGAGCATTAGCATATACATATGACATACTAAATGTAATATCCTAAAGTAGACTTGTAGGAAGGATATGACTGATATCCTAAGATTTTGAAGCATGTTACATTCAGGGCATAAATAGTAAGTGCAAGCAAGATATTACTATAGTGTACAGTAACTGAGAGTAAATTTGTGGAGGTGCTCAGCAAAGGTGTGACTGTGGGTGAAAGTTGATGTGTGGTATGGTGGTGAAGTATTAGTAAGATAGTGGTGACAGCAAATTAAGGTTGTGCATAAGGGCTGGATCTAATGTAAGCTTTTTAGCAGAAGATTTTTATGGAATGCAAGCATTGTTGTGAATGGGATGGCTGAAGGTAAATAAATGTGGCAATGACAGGAGGCCATGCTGTGGATTATGAAGTAATAGAAAACATGCAGGTGCGGTGAAACAGGAAGATGGGTGCACAGCCAAATGGGCTGTGTGGTGAACATAATGTGCAACAGTGAGGTAAGGGTGGCGAAAATGCAGTGGTAGGCATGAGATGAAGGTGGCTGCATGCGGAGCTGGAGTTGTATATGAAAGGTGCGAAGGAACCTGCCACTGTGGGTTTTCTGGTTGATTATGTGGCTGATTCACTGTTTGATGGAAATAGTTCAGAGAAGTTGGTAAAGAACAGAACAAGTCGATTTGAAGTAATTGAATATTCAAAAGGCACCATGAAGGTGGAAGAGGCAATCCATTTGTACAGAATTTCACTACTTCTAATTCTTCTAATGAATCACTATAGGATATGGGATCATATAGTGATAAAGTTTATAATGTCTCAACTGGGGGTGTTGGTGGCTAAAAAAAAAAAAGAAAAAAAAATTGTAATTAATAATAATACTTTTAGATACAACACAGGAGACCTGTGCAAATGGCATTCCTCAATTCATTTCCTCAGGTGAGGCTGCTAGGATTCTCTCTTATCCTTTGACACAAGACATACCCATAGATAGTGCATATGAGGATGAAAGGTTTAATATATTTGCTGATATTCTTGAGGCATACCCTCATGATATGAATCAGATGCCTAATCAAACTACTGTTAGTGGTACTCAAAATATAATTGATCAGCAAGACGATGAGGATAGCATCAGATATCAAGACATGCAGGAGACAAGTGCAGGTAAGTAACCACAGCAGGGTGCAAGTGCGAACGCGTGCAATATAAGGCCAATTCTGCATATTCATGGAAAGTTTTGACTTTATAGGATCCCAGCAACTGTATCTCTTTTATGCATAAATTTGCAACTGATTTGGCAAGCAAACCCACAATAATGACTGTCCATTTCCTATAACTAGCCAATCCAAAATAGTGATATTATTGTCAAAGTCAATTTTATCCTCTAAAATAAAATGTCCATCCTCTGCAACATTAACTGAATCCCAAATATGGAGGCAAGTGCAAGCATCTGGACTACTTATATTAACTGTTGTGGTCTTACCACTACTATTAAGCAAGGATATCAGATTAACCGAGCCATCGTGAACTCTAAACATACCAATAAGCTTCCGAGGAAAGTACAGCAACTCAGTAAGTGAAGTGAAAGAATCTGAGTTATCAAGTAAGTACCTTATATAACTTCATGCTTGTATTAGAGTAACCAGTGATCGTGTGAGATATGGAAGCGCCATTCCCACACCCAACAAGAAAATCCCCACTTTGTGGGACACCTAGCGCTGATGCACAATCACAGACGACAACAACACTTGTAATAATATCACTGTCATGAACACAGACCCATGTCAATGCAATAATTTGCACCAGAAAATGCAAATTTATATGTACACATTTTATCGGATGTGATAGTTCCAAGGCAGCAACTACCAACCAAACCATATGAATGAACAACAAATCTCCATGACAGGATCTGAAAACTGCCCATCTATACCACTATCAACAAGAAGCTAGCGCGTGCACCATTGTTTGAATGGATGGGAGGTAAAGCAGACATATGGATATGGTCAGGGCCTTCTTTGACGCTGTGACTAGGGAATTTCAAAGCAAGTATTGTTAGTTAAACTAATGATAAAACAATCAATTCCTTCAGCATGCCCAACAAGGAGGAGCATGTTACGATTCAAAAGCAATGGTCTCATGTCAATCTTGAGTATTTGATACCCAAGCAATCGTCATGACCAACGATTCAACCTATACAATTCCAAGCAGGCTGAAACAGGGTTGGCTCGCTAAGATGAAATTTTGAACCTGTAGACAAACACCACGCTAAAATGTAGCCACTAGAATTCGATGCCTTATTCCCCATGATATGGTTAAATCAAACACAGGATTTGCAAACAAATTTTCTAATAACTTTTGTCATCACACAGGAGAGGAGATCATTGAAAAAAATAAAAGAAATGTTAACAGCCACTCAATTATTAACACAGAAGTGGAACTTGTGGAAACTTTTCAGTAGTCGCACAGTTGGCCCTCTGGTTGCCATGATCAAATTCAAACCAAAAGAATTTCCATATTTCTCTTGTTGGACTTGGCACTTACGTCCAGACAAATCCCTTCCTGGATGACCTTGAACCAGGTGAGATTATCTTTCACCACAAACATACATAGCTCATGTGATTACAGGGATAGCATTGCCCAAAAAAAAAAAAAAACTTAATTCCTGTTGGACAGTGAATCAAATCTGGAATATGAGAAAAGAAATTAATAGTTCTCATAAATATACACAATCACAAAGATGCATAAGCAGCTTAATAACCCCTACTGTAAGCCGATCACCTATCAAATTGGGGTTTTCAAATTCATATCATCACCACGAATCAACCCCAACTGATCAATTTGACATCTATCATGGCATTCCAGCAGGAAATTCTGGGAGAATTTAACCTCAATCATAAGCTACAGAATCGTGATCTCAGGAAGACAGGGGGGCACCAGATGTACGGTAAATCAGAAAGGCATTAAAACCACGCATGATGCAACCATAGGACCATGCTGAGGGAATGAGATCCCAGTGCACAAGGCGATGTGAGTAAACCGAATCCATAGCCACTACATTCTAAGGATGGAGATGATGGTACTACTGATGTTAAGGCCAAGAAATGAAGAGGGAAGACGGAAAATCATACATAATAGGCAATCATAGCAAACAGAAATCATAGAAACGAAAGTTAAGAATATCAATTGATCATCTAAGATGAGATCGAAATCTAAATACAAGCAAGAGATCGTTAAATAAAACATCAGAAGAAAAAAAATATATCAGAAATAAGATAAACTGTAAATCGAATTACGTTGCAGAGAAAAAAAAAAGGAAAAATATGTTGGAGTGGGGATCCCGTTTGCTATAGCAATGAGAGGGGGGTCGTTCTTGTTACATACAGGTCGATCTCACCCATAATGCCATGAAGGAAAAACCCAAAAAAAAAAACAAAGTTAAAACAAGAAAGTGTAATGATACGAAATTCCTGCAGAAAATCAAAGTGAAAGAAAGAGGGAGGAAAAAAACAAATCAGAGATGGATATGACCAGCAATAGGAATAGAAGGGAAGTAATCACTTGCCTCCTGCTGCAGGGATTCTTACAGAGGGACGAGTTCTTGTAACTCTCTGAATGAGGGGTTGATCTTTAGCGCTTGCAGGGGTCAATCCTCCATGGCTATTACTGGAGATTTCCTTTGCCGAGAGGAAGAGGAACTCAATGCTAGAATGGTGGAGGGGTAGGAGACGCTGAAGAAGAGAGGGGAAGAAAAATCGTGAAGAAGCAGAAAGGGAAAGGTGAAAGCGAATGGTGTCTGAGAAGTTGAAGAAGGGAGCATGCGGGGGTGAGAAACGGTCTCGTGAAGGAGAGGTGCGGTGGTAGAGTGAAAACGAATCAGAGGATGTGCAGTGGAGAGGTGAAGAATGGATCAAAGAAGTTGAAGAAGGGGAAAAACCATCGTGAAAGAGGGGTGCGAGGGTGATAACGGATGGTCTGAGAGGAGGATGGAGAGGTTCTTTTAAAGAGAAGGAGGAGGGTTCGGGAAGAAATTGGTTGAAGATGGGTGGAGGAGAGCGAGTTTGTTAACGATGGACGGGAGATGAGAGGTGAAAGAAGCTTTGGGAGGGCGATGGAGGAGAAGGGTGGAGCGATCAGAGGGTTGATGGAGGCCATGGAGAAGGTTCTAGAGGATTCGGGGGTAGCTGCTTGCGGCTGAGAAGGAGGGGTTTCGTAACCCTAAAGAAAATACAAATTTTCGTTAAAACGCTCCTTTTTTAAAGATTTCAAAAGGGGCGGCGATTCTCCAACAACTTTTTGTAAAAATTGTTTTTTAGTAAAAGGCTTATTCAAGAAGAAGTTCTTTTTCAAAAACCGATTTTTGTTAGATATATATATATATATATATATATATATATATATATATATATATATATATATATATATATATATATATATATATATATATATATATATTCTTTTCCTTTGCATTTTTCCATTTTTTTTGATATTTTTGGAATAAAACCTTAAAATTTACGAGAAAACGAGGATTTAAACTAAATTTTTTTTTTGTATTTTTGGAAAATATTTACAAAAGAAGGTTTTCAAGGCTATTTTGGGAAATTTTCTTCAGAAAATGGGTTTTTGATCCAAGTTTTGAGAAAATATCCGAGTTTCAGACCTCGAATCGAAGAATATAACACGATGGATCAAAACGGATACCGGATGAACCGTCTAGGCCTTTTAAAAGGTTATTTTGGTACTTTTGAGAATTTGATTTAAAAATTGGATAACGAAGCTCAGATTTGGATCTTTTTATCTTGATCCGGATCCGAAATTGAGTCAGATATACAAAATGAATTTAATTTCAGAAAACTTGAGAAATAAAATGAGATTTATATTTAAAAGTGACTCAATTGCTCATAAAATGAAGATAAAGGGCAAAAGGGGAATAATTACAAACTTTTGAAAAATTTGGGGTGTTCACAGTAATAACATACAATGATGCGAGATGATACAAAATGATATGCAATGAGATGTAGAAGGCAAACCCTGGATGAGGGATTTGAAATCCTGAACCCCTGGCAGAGACAAAGATTTGAACATTTCTGTTCGCAATACAAGAATTGATGATTGAAATCGGGCCAAAATAGATTTTAAAATTTGATTGCAAGATGAAGTGTTGGAATTTGGTGCAAGATGAAGTGTTGACCCACTAGTTTCCTGAAAGATTTAGAGAGTGGATGTCGATGGCCGAAGGAAAGGTGTTTGTGAAAGAAGATGAAAAATTTAGGGTTTTTAAAACATATATGCATGATTTAATCACTATAAATTTTTTTTGACAGCCTTAGAACACATATATGGATGATTGAATCACTATAAATTTTTTTGACAGGCTTAGAACACATATATGCATGATTGAATCTCTATGAAATTTTTTTGACAAGCTTATAACACATATATGCATGATTAAATATCTATAAAAAAAATTTGACAACATTAGAAGACATATATGTATGATTGAATCACTATAAAATATTTTTTATAGCCTTAGAACACACATATGCATGATTGAATCACTATGAATGTTTTTTGACAGCCTTAGAACACATATATGCATGATTGAATCACTATAAAAATTTTGTGACAGCCTTAGAACACATATATGCATGATCGAATCACTACAAATTTTTTTTGATAGCCATGGAACACATATATGCAAGATTGAATCACTATGAATTTCTTGTACAACCTTAGAACACGTATATGAATGATTGAATCACTATGAATTTTTTTTTACAGCCTTAGAACACATATATGTAAGATTGATTCAATATGAATTTTTTTGACAGCCTTTGAACACATATATGCATGATTGAATTACTATAATTTTTTTTTGACAGCCTAGAACACATATATGTGTGATTGAATCATTATAAAAAAAATTTAACAGCCTTAGAAGACATATATGCATGATTGAATCTCTATCAAATTTTTTTGATAGCATTAAAACACATATATGCATGATTGAATCACTATGAATTTTTTTTGACAGCCTTAGAACACATATATATATGCTTGATTGAATCACTATGAAAAAGTTTTGATAGCCATAGAACACATATATGCAAGATTGAATCACTATATAATTTTTTTGACAGCTTTAAAACATATATACGCATGATTGATTCACTATGAAGTTTTTATGACAGCTTTAGAGCACATATATAAATGATTGAATCACTATGAACTTTTGTTACAACCTTAGAACACATATATGTATGATTGAATCTCTACAAAAAAATTTGATAGTATTAGAACGCATATAAGCATGATTGAATCACTATGAATTTTTTTTGACAGCCTTAGAACACATATATGCATGATTGAATCACTATGTAATTTTTCTGACAGCCTTAGAACACATATATATGCTTGAATGAATCACTATGAAAATGTTTTGACAGCCTTAGAACACATATATGCAAGATTAAATCACTATATAATTTTTTTGACAGCCTTAAAATACATATACGCACGATTGAATCACTATGAAGTTTTTATGACAGCTTTACAGCACATATATGAATGATTGAATCACTATGAAAGTTTTGTTACAACCTTAGAACACATATATGCATGATTGAATCTCTAAAAAAAAAATTGATAGTATTAAAACGCATATATGCAGGATTGAATCACTATGAAATTTTTTTGACAGCCTTAGAACCCATATATGCATGATTGAATCACTATAATTTTTTTTTTACAGCCTTAGAACACATATATGCATGATTGAATCACTAAGAATTTTTTTTGACAGCATTAGAACACATATATGCATGATTGAATCACTATGAATTTTTTTTGACAGCCATAGAACACATATATGCATGATTGAATCTCTATCAATTTTTTTTTATTGCATTAAAACACATATATGCGTGATTGAATCACTATGAAAATTTTCTAACAGCCTTAGAACACATATATATGCTTGATTGAATCACTATGAAAATGTTTTGACAGGCTTAGAACACATATATGCAAGATTGAATCACTATATAATTTTTTTGACAGCCTTAAAACACATATATGCATGATTGAATCACTATGAAGTTTTTATGACAGCCTTAGAACACATATATGAATGATTGAATCATTATGAAATTTTTGTGACAACCTTAGAACACATATATGCATGATTGAATCTCTACAAAAAAAAATTGATAGCATTAGAACGCATATATACATGATTGAATCACTATGAAATTTTTTTGACAGCCTTAGAACCGATATGCATGATTGAATCTGTATAAAAAAATTTTTACAGCCTTAGAACACATATATGCGTGATTGAATCACTATAAAATTTTTTGACAGCATTAGAACACATATATGCATGATTGAATCACTATGAAATTTTTGTAACAGCCTTAGAACACATATATCCATGATTGAATCACTACGAAATTTTTTTGACAACCTTAGAACTATATGGATGATTTAATCACTATAAAAAAAATTTGACAGCCTTAGAACACATATATGCATGATTGAATCACTATAATTTTTTTTGACATGCTTAGAACACATATATAAAAGATTGAATCTCTATGAAACATTTTTTGACTGGCTTAGAACACATATATGCATGATTAAATCTCTATGAAATTTTTTTGACAACATTAGAAGACATATATGCATGATTGAATCACTATAAATTTTTTTTTATAGTCTTAGAACACATATATGCAGGATTGAATCACTATATAATTTTTGTGAGAGCCTTAGAACACATATATGCATGATTGAATCACTATGAAATTTTTGTGACAGCCTTAGAATACATATATGCATGATGGAATCACTACAATTTTTTTTTTACAGCCTTAAAACACATATATACAAGATTGAATCACTATGAATTTTTTTTGACAACCTTAGAACACATATATCCATGATTGAATCTCTATGAATTTTTTTTGACGGCCTTAGAAGACATATATGTATGATTGAATCGCTATGAAATTTTTTTGACAGCTTTAGAACACATATATGCATGATTGAATCACTATGAAAATTTTTTGCTGCCTTAGAACATATATATGCATAATTGAATCACTATGAAATTTTTTTGACCGCCTTAGAACACATATATATATGATTGAATCACTACAAATTTTTTTTGAGAGGATTAGAACACTTACATGCATGATTGAATCACTATGAATTTTTTTTGACAGACTTACAACATATATATATATGCTTGATTGAATCACTATGAAAATGTTTTGACAGCCTTAGAACACATATATGTAAGATTGAATCACTATATAATTTTTTTGATTGCCTTAGAACACATATATGCATGATTGAATCACTATGAAGTTTTTATGACAGCCTTAGAGCACATATATGCACAATTGAATCACAATAAAATTTTTGTGACAGCCTTAGAACCTATATATATATATATATGCATGATTAAATATCTATAATTTTTTTTTACAGCAATAGGACACATATATGCATGAATAAATCACTTTAATTTTTTTTTTATAGCCTTAGAACATATATATGCATGATTTAATCACTATGATTTTTTTTTGACAGCCTTAGAACACATATATGCATGATTGAATCACTATGAAATTTTTTTTACAGCAGTAGCACACATATGCATGATCGAATCACTATAAAAATTTTGTAACAGCCTTTGAACACATATATGCATGATTGAATCACTATAAGATTTTTTTGACAGCATTAGAACAGATATATGCATGATTGAATCACTATGAAATTTTTTTCACAGCATTAGATCACATTATGTGCATGATTGAATCACTATGATTTTTTTTTTACCGCATTAAAACCCATTATATTCATGATTGAATCACTATGATTTTTTTTTCACAGTCTTAGAACACATATATGCATGATTGAATTTGAATTTTTTTTGACAACATTAGAACGCATATATGCATGATTGAATCACTATTAAATTTTTTTTACAACCGTATGTAAACACCCCAAATTTTCCAAGTCCATTCCAGTCATCTTCGTTTCACAGATGCCAGTCCCCTTCAGGGTGATATCGAGTCTCACCCCTAGGTGTGTCCCTGTTTAGAGACAAGTTTGCCCCCTTTCAACCAATAAAATTACCACTTTACCCCTAGGTCACCCTTAGACTTCTCATCAATTAGGTTTAACCAAACTCATCTCGAGTTTAGAAAAGTTAGAATGACTGTTATTTCTAGCTCCTCTGAGCTCACAATGAGCTAATGCTGACCTTTTCAGCTAATTTAGCTCATTTTAGGCAAAATAAGCTCCTTTTAGCTCAAATCTTTACCAAACTATCCCCGAGTCACTCAAATTTAGTAGATTCTATCCCAATGAGTCTGATCTAAGTTCACCAGGAGTTTGAGTAGCTCAATTTCAATTCAAAGTCACCTTTTCACACTCTGACCTTCGTTTCAGCTCATTCAAGCTCATTTTTAGCTAATGTGAGCTCGATACAGTCCTGATTGAGCTTACTCCAGCTCGTTGAGCTAGTGATTTGGCTCCGAAATTAGTACATCTGAGTATAACTAGCTTCTAATTCAGTTCATTCTACTCCAATACAACTCCAATTAGTTCAGGCCAGTTTTGTACCATGTTTCTACTCCCTACAGGGCAAAAATAAAAAAATACAAATTTCTTTAGAACACTGTTTCTGACATTTTTCTGAACTGGGGCAAGTCCCAATTCAGACTCGGATCAATTTCTTCATCTAATATCTTATCAATATCTGAGATCTGATCCATTTCAATTCGGATATTAGATCCAATGCTAAACCTGGTGTCTAATTTCATCAATGACCTGGATTTTTATTTGATTCATTCAAAAATCCATATCCAGAGTCCAATTTCACTCTTTGAACATGGAATATCTCATCAGATATCTATGATCCATATAAGCCATTTTAGATTCATTTCAGTCTGGATCAACATTCTGATCCGTTCAAAAGTTCAATTCAATCAAATTTCTGAACTCAAATTCATTTAACATCTGAGATGCAATTTCACTTCTTGATTTTTGATTCAGATCTAAGATTCAATTCCATTCTCAGGAATTGGATCCAAGATCCAAAATCAAAATCCCAATTTTATTCTGAATTTGGGGCTTTTTCCATTTTTCAATTCTTCAAAAATCTATATTCGGGGTTCCATTTCCATTTTTTGAACCAATTTCCTTCGAATTGAGATCCAGATCCAATCTTTTTCAAAACTTTGGATCTAGATCCTTTTCAAAAACTCAATTTTTATCCTAATTTCTAAATCAATCCTTGGGTTTCAAATTAAAATCCATCATTTTGCAAAAATCCTTTGAAAAACACCCTGGATCTAGTTCAGAATTCAGTTTGGATTTCAAAATTGTCAAAATGGATCCAGACCCAGTTTCAAAATCTAATTTCTATTCAAAATCAATTTGGGGATTTCAAATTCAAATTCAAAATCCAATTTTTATCCCCAAATTCAAAAATAACCTTTGAATTTCAAAAATCCATTGAAAAATACCCTAGATCCAATTCAAAATTCAGTTTAGATTTTGAAATGGATCCAGATCCATCTTCAAAACCCATTTTTTATTCAAAATCAATTTGGGGATTTCAAATTCAAAATTAAAATCCAGTTATTCAAAATAAACTTTGAAATTTCATAAACCAAAATCAATATTTGGTAAAAATTCTCAAAATTCCAAACTAGATCCGATTTTTGCCCAATTTGGATTTCATAAATCAAAATTGGATTTTTGAAAACCTATTATTTCCAAAAATCCTGTTTTCATTATTCATATTTCACTTTCCTTTTATCGTAATTTTTCAAAATCAAAAACCAAAAATATTACCTTCAAAAAGGGGCGCCACTTGGCATTTTTGAGATTCAAAATAAAAATAATTTTTTACAAAACTTTAAAAACCCTTTTGCCTTTAAAAACCCACATTAGCGTCACCCACAAGGTGATGCCATGTGTCAAATTTTCAAATAAATCCTACTTTGCCCATCTAGAAAACTATAAAATGACTCACATGGGCACCCTCTTACAAGAGGGTGCCACATGTCAACCTTTTTCACAAAGGGCTATTTTGCCCATTTACAAAGATGGAAAAAGACCCACATGGGGTTGGCACCATTTTTTTGAGATTTTTTAGTCCTATATCTATCATTTTTGCTTAAGCTATCCCCAATCTGAACTATAAATAGACCCCTTGCCGGTCTCTCTTTTCCATAACTTGAAGATTTAAAAAATTGAGCGAATAAAAAAGAATTTTCTCTTTCTCTTCTTCTTCCTCCCTCTCCCCTTCCTTCCTCCTTGGAGTTGACACCATTATTGAAGCATCCAACTCTTCATCTTTCTTATTTGGTATGGAGTAGTTCTATTTCTTTTAAATTTTAAGTCGAGACACTATCTATTTTCAATTTTGGGTATTATTGAGACTTAAAATTAACTTATTGCATTCATATCTCCCTAATGAGAGATCATTTTTTAGATCTGTAAAAAGTAGTTTTCTCCTTAGAATGTCTAGTTTATGTATATCAATTTTCAAAAAATTTCATTAAGTTTTCATTTGTCATTTGAATCAAAAATAAAAAACCTATTGATTTTTCTTTCACAGGCTTTTACAGATTTTTGACCAACTTGATCAGATTAGATCTCCCTAATGGGAGATCATTTTCTAGATCTGTAAACTTAAAATGTTTTATGGTTGAACGAAATAACGTCTCCCACAAATTTGGGAGAAATTAAATCAGTTTAGCCTCTAAAACTTGAAAATTACAGAAACTTATCTGTCAAAGCTCAATTTCCTAATTTCAAAATTTATTTCTTAATGTTTTAATCATATCTCTAGTTTTAAAAATGCTTTTTGAGATATGTAAATAAAGGAAATGCTTCCTTGAAGAGTTAGGAATCCATGAAATTAATTTTCATATGAATCGGAGTTGTTTTAAGCTTCCATTCATTCAAAATACTATGATAGGGTCGATTCACATATCTAAATTTTGAAATATCTTGTTTTACTTGGATAAAAAAACCCAAATTCGGGTTTTCCTCCAAACTTTTTCTGTATTTTTTTATTCTAGGATACTTTTAAGGTTATTAAAAACCTTCAAATCAAATTTCATCAATTTCAAATAAGTTTATAGATTTTTCTTTCATTTTTTGGGGCATAAAAAGGCTAAATTGTGGATTTTTTTCAATTTTTTAATAATTGATGAAAATCCATAAATGCCTACATTTATTTCTAACATTTTTGCTCATTTTGCAGGATTTTCCTTTTCTTTATTTTCAATTGATGTAAATTCATTCAAGTGTTGTAATAATACATTAATGAGAATTTTATTTTATGCTTAGTTTAGAATGAATAAGCATTTAGATTTAATTCCAAAGTTAATGCATTTCATTCATTTTTCTTTTCTTTTTAAGAAATTTACTATGAAAAACATGAATAACACATGCACCATTTAATAAAGGATAAATAAAACTAAGTAGAGTTTGTATTTACGACCATAGTCATAACAAGAATAATACTTAGAATTATTATTCTTTATTAAAATACAAAAATCAACTTACACTCTTAAGTCTTTTTCAAAAATCATTATATTTCAAGAAAAATGCATTTTTTTCTCTTTATTAGAATCTAAAAATCAATATTAAATTGAAGTATATTCGTGGCCATAGTCATAAATATATGAAAATTTAATTTTATTTTAAAGATATAAAAGCACAAAAATTTATTTCATTCTTTATTAGAATTTAAATAAAGATTATATTCGAATATGTTTGTGACCATAGTCATGAATACAATAAAATATAATCTTGTTTTAATTCTATTAAAGAATAGAATTTTCTTTTAAATTATAAGAAATTCTTGTAATGCATTCATCATTTAAGAAAGAATTGCATCATTTCCTTTTAAATTATTTCAAGTTATATTCATATTTTTGAGTGATTTTCAAAATAATTTTCAAAAACAATTTTCATTTCTAAATTAAAAGTCATTTCCAATTTCCATTCAAAAATTCAAATTTATTTTTCAATTTCATTTCCAAATTCATTTAACTTTGAATCCTATTTCAAATACCTATTTTTAATTTCCAATTTCCGATTCTTATTTTTTTAAACTTCCCATTTTTGAATTTCTAAATTTAATTTTGAAATTCATTTTCAATTCCAACTTTTAATTTCAATTTCTGAATTTCAAATATTGATTTTAATTTCCATTTTTGAATTTCAAAATTTTTACCTTGAATTTCATTTCAATTTCAAATATTGAATTCAGTTCTTTATTTCTTTTAAATTCCAAGTTTTGAATTCTATTTTCATTTCAAATTCAATTTCAAATTTTCCATTCTAAAACTTTAATTCTTAATCTTGAATTTCATTTCAAATCTCAATTTTTATTCCAAATCAAAATTTGAATTTCCTTTTTGAACTTCTAATCCTAAATTCTAAATATATTTCCAAGTTTGATTTCTGAATTCACTTCTCAATTCAGAAATCAAACTTGGAATTTCGATTTTGTAGTTTAAACTCAATTCAGATCTCAAATTTCAAGGCTTAACTTTGAATTCAATTCCAAAATCACTAAGAAGATTCAGATTTATGAAAAAATTTCAAAGGCATACACATTCTCAAACTCAAAATCATAGCACAAGCCTGATTCAATGTGCATTTAGGACTTAGAATAATTTCTTAGATAAATTTAAGCAAAGCAAAGGCATAAATTCGAACCTTGGTTCCATTACCTCTAGTAAAGGTGCCAGGAACAGTTGAACCTCGTACCGATGAAAGAATCTCGTCTCCCCATTTCCCACAAATTTCAAAATGGAGGTGAGTAATTTCAAAATCTATTTTCAAAAGGTCAAATGAGACCTTGCGAGAGTTTTTCTCTTTCTTCCCTTAAAAAGGAACAAAACAAAAATTTTTGCAATGATCACACCGTAGAACACATATATGCATTATTGAATCACTATGAATTTTTTTTGACAACCTTAGGACACATATATGAATGATTGAATCACTATGAATTTTTTTTGACATCCTTAGAACACAAATATGAATGATTGAATCACTATGAAAATTTTTTGATAGCCTTAGAACACATATATGCATGATTGAATCACTATGAATTTTTTTGACCGCCAAGAACATATATATGCATGATTTAATCACTATAAAATTTTTTTGACAGCCTTAGAACACATATATGCATGATTGAATCACTATAAAAAGATTTTGACAGCCTTGGAACACATATATGCATGATTGAATCACAAAGAATTTTTTTTTGCAGCCTTAGAACACATATATGCATGATTGAATCACTATGAAATTTTTTTGACAGCCTTAGAACACATATATGCATTATTGACTCACTATGAAAATTTTTTTACAGCCTTAGAACACATATATGCATGATTGAATCACTATAAAAACTTTTTGATAGCCTTAGAACACATATATGCATCATTGAATCACTATGATTTTTTTTTGACAACCTTAGGACACATACATGCATGATTAAATCACTATGCAATTTTTTGACAGCCTTAGAACATATATGAATGATTGAATCACTATCAAATTTTTTTGACACCCTTAGAACACATATATGCAAGATGAAACCACTATGAAATTTTTTGACAGCCTTAGCACACATATATGCATGATTTAATCACTATGACATTTTTATGACAGCATTAGAACACATATATCCATGATTTAATCACTATGAATTTTTTTTGACAGCCATAGAACACATATAAGCATGATTGAGTCACTATGAAATTTTTTTTATAGCCTTTGAACACATATATGCATGATTAAATCACTATAATTTTTTTTTGACAACCTTAGAACATATATATGCATGATTGAATCACTACGAATTTTTTTTACAGCCTTAGAACAAATATATATGGAAGATTGAATCACTATGAAATTTTTTTGACAGCCTTAAAATATATATATATGCATGATTGAATCACTGCCAACTTTTTTTTAGAGCATTACAATACATATATGCAAGATTAAATCATTATAATTTTTTTTTTACAACCTTAGAACATATATATGCATGATTGAATCACTATGATTTTTTTTTGACTTCCTTAGAACACATATATGCATGATTGAATCACTATGATTTTTTTTTGCAGCCTAGGACACATATATGCATGATTAAGTCACTACGAAATTTTTTTGACACCCTCAGAACACCTATATGCATGATTGAATCTCTATAAAAAATTTTGAGAGAATTACAACACATATATGCATGATTGAATCACTATAAATTTGTTTTGACAACTTTAGAACACATATCTGCATGATTGAATCACTATGAATTTTTGTTGACAGCCATAGAACACATATATGCATGATTGAATCACTATGAAATTTTTTTGACACCTTTAGAACACAAATAAGTATGATTTAATCACTATGAATCTTTTTTGACAGCCTTAGAACACATATGCATGATTGAATCACTATGAAATTTTTTTACAACCTTAGAACACAAATTTGCATGATTGAATCCCTATGAATTTTTTTTTATAGGCTTAGAACACATATATGCGTGATTTAATCACTACAAATTTTTTTAGAGCATTAGAACACATATATGCATGATTGACTCACTATAAAAATTTTTGACACCCTTAGAACACATATCAGCTTGATTGAATCACTATGAATTTATTTTGACAGCCGTAGAACGCATATGTACCTGATTGAATCGCTATGGAGTTTTTTTGATAGCCTTGGAACACATATATGCAGGATTGAATCACTATAAATTTTTTTTAATAGCCTTATAACGCATATATAGAGGATAGAATCACTACAAAAAAAATTTGACAGTATTAGAACGCATATATGCATGATTGAATCACTATGAAATTTTTTTGACAGCCTTAGAACCCATTTATGTATGATTGAATCACCATAAAATTTTTTTTACAGCCTTAGAACACATATATGCATGATTGAATTACAAAGATTTTTTTTTGACAGCATTAGAACATATATATGCATGATTGAATCACTATGAAATATTTTTGACAGCCTTAAAACACATATATGCATGATTGAATCTCTATCAAATTTTTTTGATAGCATTAAAACACATATATGCATGATTGAATCACTATGATATTTTTCTGACAACCTTAGAACACATATATATGCTTGATTGAATCACTATGAGAATGTTTTGACAGCCTTAGAACACATATAAGCAAGATTGAGTCACTATATAATTTTTTTGACAGCCTTAAAACACATATATGCATGAATGAATCACTATGAAGTTTTTATGACAGCCTTAGAGCACATATATGAATGATTGAGTCACTATGAAATTTTTGTGACAACCTTAGAACACATATATGCATGATTGAGTCTCTACAAAAATATTTTGATAGCATTAGAACGTATATATGCATGATTGAATCACTATGAATTTTTTTTGACAGCCTTAGAACCCATATGCATGATTGAATCACTATAATTTTTTTTTTACAGCCTTAGAACACATATATGCATGATTGAATCACTATAAAATTTTTTTGACAGCATTAGAACACATATATGCATGATTGAATCATTATGAAATCTTTCTGATAGACTTACAACACATATATCCATGATTGAATCACTATGAAACTTTTTTTACAGCCTTAGAACACATATATGTATGATTTAATCACTATAAAATTTTTTTGAGAGCCTTAGAACACATATATGCATGATTGAATCACTATAAATTTTTTTGACATGCTTGGAACACATATATGAATGATTGAATCTCTATGAAATTTTTTTGACCGGCTTAGAACATATACATGCATGATTAAATTTGTATGAAATTTTTTTGACAGCATTAGAAGGCATATATTCATGATTGAATCACTATAAATTTTTTTTGATAGTCTTAGAACACATATATGCATGATTGAATCGCTATGAAATTTTTGTGAGTGATAGAACACATATATTCATGATTGAATCACTATGAAATTTTTGTGACAACCTTAGAATACATATACGCATGATTGAATCACTACAAAATTTTTTTGACAGCCTTAGAACACATATATGCAAGATTGAATCACTATGAAATTTATTTGACAGCCTTAGAACACATATATGCATGATTGAATCTCTATGAATTTTTTTTACAGCCTTGGAACACATATATGTATCATTGAATCGCTATGAAATTTTTTTGACAGCTTTAGTACACATATATGCATGATTGAATCACTATGAAATTTTTTTGCTGCCTTAGAACACATATATGCAAAAATGAATCACTATGAAATTTTTTTGACCGCCTTAGAACACATATATGCATGATTGAATCACTACAAATTTTTTTTGAGAGGATTAGAACACTTATATGCAAGATTGAATCACTATGAATTTTTTTTTACAGACTTAGAACATATATATATGCTTGATTGAATCACTATGAAAATGTTTTGACAACCTTAGAACAAATATATGTAAGATTGAATCACTATATAATTTTTTTGATAGCCTTAGAACACATATATGCGTGATTGAATCACTATGAAGTTTTTATGATAGACTTAGAGCACATATATGCATGATTGAATCACTATGAAATTTTTGTGACAGCTTTAGAACTTATATATATATGCATGATTGAATCTCTATAAATTTTTTTTGACAGCATTAGGACACATATATGCATGAATAAATCACTTTAATTTTTTTTTGCAGCCTTAGAACATATATATGCATGATTTAATCACTATGATTTTTTTGTGACAGCCTTAGAACACATATATGCATGATTGAATCACTATGAAATTTTTTTGACAGTAGTAGAACACATATGCATGATCGAATCACTATAAAAATTTTGTGACGGCCTTTGAACACATATATGCATGATTGAATCACTACAAGATTTTTTTTACAGCATTAGAACACATATATGCATAATTGAATCACTATGATATTTTTTTCACAGCTTTAGATCACATTATGTGCATGATTGAATCACTATGATTTTTTTTACCGCATTAAAACCCATTATATTCATGATTGAATCACTATGAAATTTTTTTGATAGCATAAGAACACATATATGCATGATTGAATCACTATGAAATTTTTTTGATAGCATAAGAACACATATATGCATGATTGAATCACTATGATTTTTTTTTCATAGTCTTAGAACACATATATGCATGATTGAATTTGAAATTTTTTTGACAGCATTAGAACGCATATATGCATGATTGAATCACTATTAAATTTTTTTCACAACCGTATGTAAACACCCCAAATTTTCCAAGTCTATTCTAGTCATCTTTGGTTCACAGATGCCAGTCACCTGCAGGGCGATATCGAGTCTCACCCCTAGGTGTGTCCCTGTTTAGAGACAAGTTTGCCCCCTTTCAACCAATAAAATTACCATTTTACCCGTAGGTCACCCTTAGACTTCTCATCAATTAGGTTTAACCAAACTCATCTCGAGTTTAGAAAAGTTAGAATGGCTGTTATTTCTAGCTCCTCTGAGCTCACGATGAGCTAATCTTGACCATTTCAGCTAATTTTAACTCATTTTAAGCAAAATAAGCTCCTTTTAGCTCAAATCTTTACCAAACTGTCCCCGAGTCACTCAAATTTAGTAGATCCTATCCCAATGAGTCTGATCTAAGTTCACCAGGAGTTTGAGTAGCTCAATTTCAATTCAAAGTCACCTTTTCACACTCTGACCTTCGTTTCAGCTCATTCAAGCTCATTTTTAGCTAATGTGAGCTCGATACAGTCCTGATTGAGCTTACTCCAGCTGGTTGAGCTAGTGATTTGGATCCGAAATTAGTACATTTGAGTATAACTAGCTTCTAATTCAGTTCATTCTGCTCCAATACAACTCAAATTAGTTCAGGCCAGTTTTGTACCATGTTTCTACTCCCTACAGGGCAAAAATAAAAAAAATACAAATATCTTTAGAACACTGTTTCTGACATTTTTCTGAACTGGGGCAAGTCCCAATTCAGACTCGGATCAATTTCTTCATCTAATATCTTATCAATATCTGAGATCTGATCCATTTCAATTCGGATATTAGATCCAATGCTAGACCTGGTGTCTAATTTCATCATGGACCTGGATTTTTATTTGATTCATTCAGAAATCCATATCCAGAGTCCAATTTCATTCTTTGAACATGGAATATCTCATCAGATATCTAGGATCCAATTAAGCCATTTTAGATTCATTTCAGTCTGGATCAACATTCTGATCCGTTCAAAAGTTCAATTCAATCAAATTTCTGAACTCAGATTCATTTAACATCTGAGATGCAATTTCACTTCTTGATTTTTTATTCAGATCTAAGATTCAATTCCATTCTCAGGATTTGGATCCAAGATCAAAAATCAAAATCTCAATTTTATTCTAAATTTGGGGCTTTTTCCATTTTTCAATTCTTCAAAAATCTATATTCGGGGTTCGATTTCCATTTTTTGAACCAATTTCCTTCAAATTGAGATCCAGATCCAATCTTTTTCAAAACTTCGGATCTAGATCCTTTTCAAAAACTCAATTTTTATCCTAATGTCTAAATCAATCCTTGGGACTTCAAATTAAAATCCTTCATTTTGCAAAAATCCTTTGAAAAACACCCTGGATCTAGTTCAAAATTTAGTTTGGATTTCGAAAATGTCAAAATGGATCCAGACCCAGCTTCAAAATCTAATTTCTATTCAAAATCAATTTGGGGATTTCAAATTCAAATTCAAAATCCAATTTTTATCCCCAAATTCAAAAATAACCTTTGAATTTCAAAAATCCTTTAAAAATACCCTAGATCCAATTCAAAATTTAGTTTAGATTTTGAAATGGATCCAGATCCATCTTTAAAACCCATTTTTTATTAAAAATCAATTTGGGGATTTCAAATTCAAAATCAAAATCCAATTTTTATCCCCAAATTCAAAATAAACTTTGAAATTTCAGAAACCAAAATCAATATTTGGTAAAATTTCTCAAAATTCCAAACTAGATCCGATTTTCGCCCAATTTGGATTTCATAAATCAAAATTGGATTTTTGAAAACCTATTATTTCCAAAAATCCTCTTTTCATTATTCATATTTGACTTTCCCTTTATCGTAATTTTCAAAATAAAAAACCACAAATATTACCTTCAAAGAGGGGCGCCACTTGGCATTTTTGAGATTTAAAATAAAAATAATTTTTGGCAAAACTTTAAAAACCCTTTTGCCTTTAAAAACCCACATGAGCATCACCCACAAGGAGATGGCATGTGTCAAATTTTCAAATAAATCCTACTTTTCCCATCTAGAAAACTATAAAATGACTCACATGGGCACCCTCTTACAAGAGGGTGCCACATGTCAACCTTTTTCACAAAAGGGCTATTTTGCCCATTTACAAAGATGGAAAAAGACCCACATGGGGTTGGCACCATTTTTTTGAGATTTTTTAGTCCTATATCTATCATTTTTTCTTAAGCTATCCCCAGTCTCAACTATAAATACACCCCTTGCGGGTCTCCCTTTTCCATAACTTGAAGATTTAAAAAATTGAGCGAATAAAAAAGAATTTTCTCTTTCTCTTCTTCTTCCTCCCTCTCCCCTTCCTTCCTCCTTGAAGTTGACACCATTATTGAAGCATCCAACTCTTCATCTTTCTTATTTGGTACGGAGTAGTTCTATTTCTTTTAAATTTTAAGTCAAGACACTATCTATTTTCAATTTTGGGTATTATTGAGACTTAAAATTAACTTGTTGCATTCATATCTCCCTAATGAGAGATCATTTTTTAGATCTGTAAAAAATAGTTTTTTCCTTAGAATGTTTAGTTTGTGTATATCAATTTTCAGAAATTTTCATTAAGTTTGCATTTGTCATTCGAATCAAAAATAAAAAACCTATTGATTTTTCTTTCACAGGCTTTTACAGATTTTTGACCAACTTGATCAGATTGGATCTCCCTAATGGGAGATCATTTTCTAGATCTGTAAACTGAAAATGTTTTATGGTTGAACGAAATAACTTCTTCCACAAATTTGGGAGAAATTAAAGCAGTTTAGCCTCTAAAACTTGAAAATTACAGAAACTTATCTGTCAAAGCTCATTTTCCTAATTTCAAATTTTATTTCTCAATGTTTTAATCATATCTCCAGTTTTAAAAATGCTTTTTGAGATATACATAAGGGAAATGCTTCCTTGAAGAGTTAGAAATCCATGAAATTAATTTTCAGATCAATTAGAGTTGTTTTAAGCTTCCATTCATTCAAAATACTATGATAGGGTCGATTCACATATCTAAATTTTGAAATATCTTGTTTTACTTGGATAAAAAACCCAAATTCGGGTTTTCCTCTAAATTTTTTCTGTATTTTTTGATTCTAGGATACTTTTAAGGTTATTAGAAACCTTCAAATCAAATTTCATCAATTGCAAATAAGTTTATGGATTTTTCTTTCATTTTTTGGGCATAAAAAGACTAAATTGTGGATTTTTTTCAATTTTTTAATAATTGATGAAAATCCATAAATGCCTACATTTATTTCTAACATGTTTGCTCGTTTTGCAGGTTTTTCCTTTTCTTTATTTTCAATTGATGTAAATTCATTCAAGTGTTGTAATAATACATTAATGAGAATTTTATTTTATGCTTAGTTTAGAATGAATGAGCATTTAGATTAAATTCCAAAGTTAATGCATTTCATTCAATTTTCTTTTCTTTTTAAGAAATTCACTATGAAAAACATAAATAACACATGCACCATTTAATAAAGGATAAATAAAACTAAGTAGAGTTTGTATTTACGACCATAGTCATAACAAGAATAATACTTAGAATTATTATTCTTTATTAAAATACAAAAATCAACTTACACTCTTAAGACTTTTTCAAAAATCATTATATTTCAAGAAAAATGCATTTTTTTCTCTTTATTAGAATGTAAAAATAAATATTAAATTGAAGTATACTCGTGGCCATAGTCATAAATATATGAAAATTTTATTTTATTTTAATTCTATAAAGGCACAAAAATTTATTTCATTCTTTATTAGAATTTAAATAAAGATTATATTAGAATATGTTTGTGACCATAGTTATGAATACAATAAAATATAATCTTGTTTTAATTCTATTGAAAAATAGAATTTGCTTTTAAATTATAAGAAATTCTTGTAATGCATTCATCATTTAAGAAAGAATTGCATCATTTTCTTTTAAATTATTTCAAGTTATTTTCATATTTTTGAGTGATTTTCAAAATAATTTTCAAAAACAATTTTCATTTCTAAATTGAAAGTCATTTCCAATTTCCATTCATAAATTCAAATTTATTTTTCAATTTCATTTCCAAATTCATTTAACTTTAAATCCTATTACAAATACCTATTTTCAATTTCCAATTTCCGTTCTTATTTTTTTAAACTTCCCATTTTTGAATTTCTAAATTTAATTTTGAAATTCATTTTCAATTCCAACTTTTAATCTCAATTTCTGAATTTGAAATATTGAATTTAATTTCCATTTTTTAATTTCAAAATTTTTACCTTGAATTTCATTTCAATTTCAAATATTGAATTCAGTTCCTTATTTCTTTTAAATTCCAAGTTTTGAATTCTATTTTCATTTCAAATTCAATTTCAAATTTTCCATTCTAAAACTTCAATTCTTAATCTTGAATTTCATTTCAAATCTCAATTTTTATTCCAAATCAAAATTTGAATTTCCTTTTTGAACTTCTAATCCTAAAATTCTAAATATAATTCCAAGTTTGATTTCTGAATCCACTTCTCAGTTCAGAAATCAAACTTGGAATTTCGATTTTCTAGTTTAAACTCAATTCAGATCTCAAATTTCAAGGCTTAATTTTGAATTCAATTCCAAAATCACTAGGAAGATTTAGATTTATGAAAAATTTTCAAAGGCATACACATTCTCAAACTCAAAATCATAGCACAAGTCTGATTCGATGTGCATTTAAGATCTGAATTTCTTAGATAAATTTAAGCAAAGCAAAGGCATAAATTCGAACCTTGGTTCCATTACCTCTAGTAAAGGCGCCAGGAACGGTTGAACCTCGTACCGATGAAAGAATCCTGTCTCCCCATTTCCCACAAATTTCAAAATGGAGGTGAGTAATTTCAAAATCTATTTTCAAAAGGTCAAGTGAGACCTTGCGAGAGTTTTTCTCTTTCTTCCCTTAACAAGGAACAAAACGAAAATTTTTGCAATGATCACACTGTAAAACACATATATGCATTATTGAATCACTATGAATTTTTTTTTACAACCTTAGGACACATATATGCATGATTGAATCACTATGAATTTTGTTTGACATCCTTAGAACACAAATATGAATGATTGAATCACTATGAAATTTTTTTGATAGGCTTAGAACACATATATGCATGATTGAATCACTATGAATTTTTTTTGACCGCCAAGAACATATATATGCATAATTTAATCACTATAAAATTTTTTTGACAGCCTTATAACACATATATGCATGATTGAATCACAATGAAAATTTTTTGACAGCCTTATAACACATATATGCATTATTGAATCACTATGAAATTTTTTCGACAGCCTTAGAACACATATATGCATTATTGACTCACTATGAAATTTTTTTTACAGCCCTAGAACACATATATGCATGATTGAATCACTATAAAAACTTTTTGATAGCCTTAGAACACATATATGCATCATTGAATCACTATGAAATTTTTTTGACAACCTTAGGACACATACATGCATGATTAAATCACTATGCAATTTTTTTGATAGCCTTAGAACACAGATTGAATCACTATCAATTTTTTTTCACAACTTTAGAACACATATATGCAAGATGAAATCACTAAGAAATTTTTTGACAGCCTTAGCACACATATATGCAAGATTTAATCACTATGAAATTTTTATGACAGCATTAGAACACATATATGCATGATTTAATCACTATGAAATTTTTTTGACAGCCATAGAACACATATAAACATGATTGACTCACTATGAAATTATTTTTATAGCCTTTCAACACATATATGCAAGATTAAATCACTATAAATTTTTTTTGACAGCCTTAGATTGAAGTATATTCGTGGCCATAGTCATAAATATATGAAAATTTTATTTTATTTTAATTCTATAAAGGCACAAAAATTTATTTCATTCTTTATTAGAATTTAAATAAAGATTATATTAGAATATGTTTGTGACCATAGTCATGAATACATTAATATATAATCTTGTTTTAATTCTATTAAAGAATAGAATTTGCTTTTAAATTATAAGAAATTCTTGTAATGCATTCATCATTTAAGAAAGAATTGCATCATTTTCTTTTAAATTATTTCAAGTTATTTTCATATTTTTGAGTGATTTTCAAAATAATTTTCAAAAACAATTTTCATTTCTAAATTAAAAGTCATTTCCAATTTCCATTCATAAATTCAAATTTATTTTTCAATTTCATTTCCAAATTCATTTAACTTTAAATCCTACTTCAAATGCCTATTTTCAATTTTCAATTTCCGATTCTTATTTTTTTAAACTTCCCATTTTGAATTTCTAAATTTAATTTTGAAATTCATTTTCAATTCCAACTTCTAATTTCAATTTCTGAATTTCAAATATTGATTTTAATTTCCATTTTTGAATTTCAAAATTTTTACCCTGAATTTCAATTCAATTTCAAATATTGAATTTAGTTCTTTATTTCTTTTAAATTTCAAGTTTTGAATTCTATTTTCATTTCAAATTCAATTTCAAATTTTCCAGTCTAAAACTTCAATTCTTAATCTTGAATTTCATTTCAAATCTCAATTTTTATTCCAAATCAAAATTTGAATTTCCTATTTGAACTTCTAATCCTAAAATTCTAAATATAATTCCAAGTTTGATTTCTGAATTCACTTCTCAATTCAGAAATCAAACTTGGAATTTCGATTTTCAAGTTTAAACTCAATTCCAGATCTCAAATTTCAAGGCTTAACTTTGAATTCAATTCCAAAATCACTAGGAAGATTTAGATTTATGAAAATTTTTCAAAGGCATACAGATTCTCAAACTCAAAATCATAGCACAAGCCTGATTTTATGTGCATTTAGGACTTAAAATAATTTCTTAGATAAATTTAAGCAAAGCAAAGGCAAAAATTCGAACCTTGGTTCCATTACCTCTAGTAAAGGGGTCATGAACAGTTGAACCTCGTACCAATGAAAGAATCCTGTCTCCCCATTTCCCACAAATTTCAAAATGGAGTTGAGTAATTTCAAAATCTATTTTCAAAAGGTCAAGTGAGACCTTGCGAGAGTTTTTCTCTTTCTACCCTTAAAAAGGAACAAAACGAAATTTTTTCAATGATCACACCGTAGAACACATATATTCATTATTGAATCACTATGAATTTAATTTGACAACCTTAGGACACAAATATGCATTATTTTATCACTATAAATTTTTTTTGACAGCCTTAGAACACATATGCACAATTGAATCACTATAAAAATATTTTGACAGCCTTAGAACACATATATGCATGATTGAATCACTATGAATTTTTTTTGACCGCCAAGAAGACATATATGCATGACTTAATCACTATAACTTTTTTTTGACAGCCTTAGAACACATATATTCACGATTGAATCACTATAAAAATATTTTGACAGCCTTAGAACACATATATGCATGATTGAATCACAATTAAATTTTTTTGACAGCCTTAGAACACATATATTTATGATTGAATCACTATGATTTTTTTTTACAGCCTTAGAACACATATATGTGTTATTGAATCACTATGAATTTTTTTTGACAGCCTTAGAACACATATATGCATTATTGTCTCACTATGAAATTTTTTTTACAGCCTTAGAACACATATATGCATGATTAAATCACTATAAAAACTTTTTGATAGCCTTAGAACACATATATGCATCATTGAATCACTATGAAATTTTTTTGACAACCTTAGGACACATACATGCATGATTAAATCATTATGCAATTTTTTTGATTGCCTTAGAATACATATATGAATGATTGAATCACTATCAAATTTTTTTGACACCCTTAGAACACATATGCAAGACGAAATCAATATGAAATTTTTTCACAGCCTTAGCCCACATATATGCATGATTTAATCACTTTGAAATTTTTATGACAGCATTAGAACACATATATGCATGATTTAATCACTATGAAATTTTGTTGACAGCCATAGAACACATATAAGCATGATTGACTCACTATGAAAATTTTTTTATAGCCTTTCAACACATATATGCAAGATTAAATCACTATAAAAATTTTGTGACAGCCTTAGAACATATATATGCATGATTGAATCACTACAAAATTTTCTTACAGCCTTAGAACAAATATATATGGAAGATTGAATCACTATGAAATTTTTTTGACAGCCTTAAAACATATATATGCATGATTGAATCACTGCGAAATTTTTTTTAGAGCATTACAATACATATATGCAAGATTAAATCTCTATAAATTTTTTTTGACAACCTTAGAACACATATATGTATAATTGAATCACTATGAATTCTTTTTGACTGCCTTAGAACACATATATGCATGATTGAATCACTATGATTTTTTTTTGCAGCCTAGAACACATATATGCATGATTGAGTCACTATGAAATTTTTTTGACTCCCACAAAACACCTATATGCATGATTGAATCTCTATAAAATATTTTGAGAGCATTACAACACATATATGCACGATTGAATCACTATGATTTTTTTTTACAACTTTAGAACACATATCTGCATGATTGAATCACTATGAAATTTTTTTGACAGCCATACAACACCTATATGCATGATTGAATCACTATGAAATTTTTTTGACACCTTTAGATCACAAATAAGCATGATTTAATCACTATGAATCTTTTTTGACAGCCTTAGAACACATATGCATGATTGAATCACTATGAATTTTTTTTGATAGCCTTAGAAAATATACGCGTGTTTGAATCACTATGAAATTTTTTTACAACCTTAGAACACATATTTGCAAGATTGAATCCCTATGAAATTTTTTTGACAGGCTTAGAACACATATATGCGTGATTCAATCACTATAAATTTTTTTAGAGCATTAGAACACATATATGCATGATTGACACACTATAAATTTTTTTTGACACCCTTAGAACACATATACGAATGTTTATATCGCTATGATTTTTTTTTGACAGCTATAGAACACATATATGCATGATTGAATCACTAGGAGATTTTTTGATCGTCTTAGAACACATATATGGATGATTGAATCAATACAATTTTTTTTAATTGCCTTAGATCACATATATTCATGATTGAATCACTATAGATTTTTTTTTATAGCCTTAGAACACATATATGCATGATTGAATCACTGTGAATTTTTTTGGACAGCCTTACAACACATATATGAATGATTGAATCACTATGAAATTTTTTTGACAACCATAGAACACATATATGCATGATTGAATCCCTATGAGATTTTTTTGACAACCTAAGAACACATATATGCATGATTGAGTCAATATAAATTTTTTTGACAGCCTTAGAACACATATATGCATGATTGAATCACTACAAAAAATTTTTTTAGAGCATTAGAACACATATCTACATGACTGAATCACTATGAAATTCTTTTGACAACCTTAGAACACATATATGCATGAATGAATCACAATGGAATTTTTTTGATAGCCATAGAAGACATATATAAATGATTGAATCACTATGGAATTTTTTCGACAACCATGGAACCCATATATGCAAGATTGAATCACTATGAGATTCTTTTGACAGCCTTAGAACATATATATGCATGATTGAATCAACACAAAATTTTTTTTGATAGCCTTTGAACACATATATGCATGATTGAGTCTGTTCAATTTTTTTTTGTCAGCCTTAGAACAAAGAAACGCATGATTGAATCACTATGAATTTTTTTTGACCGACTTAGAACAATATAAGCACGATTTAATCACTATGAAATTTTTTTGACAGCCTTAGAACACATATATGCAAGATTGAATCTCTATGAAATTTTTTTGACAGCCTTAGAACATAAAAATTCATGATTGGATCACTATAATTTTTTTTTGGCCAGCCTTGGAACACATATATGATTGATTGAATCACTGTGAATTTTTTTTGGCAGCCTTAGAAAACATATATGAATGATTGAATAAACACAAATTTTTTTTGAGAGCCTTAGAACACATATATGCCTGACTGAGTCACTATAAATTTTTTTTGATAGCCTTCGAACATTTATTTGCCTGATTGAATCACTATGAAATTTTTTTGACAACCTTAAAACACATATATGCATGATTGAATTAGTATAATTTTTTTTTACCGCCTTAGAACACATATGTGCAAGATTGAGTCACTATAAAAATTTAAGCGTTAGAACACATATATGCTAGGTTGAATTACCATGAAATTTTTTTTACTACCTTAGAACAGATATATACAAGATTTGATCACTATGAAAATTTTTTAACGCCTTAGAATACATATATGCATGATTGAATCACTATGAATTTTTTTGACAGTCTTAAAACACATATATGCGTGATTGAATCACAACAAATTTTTTTTAGAGCATGAGAAAACATATCTGCATGACTGAATCACTATGAATTTTTTTGATCGACTTAGAACACATATATGGATGATAGAATCAATATAAATTTTTTTTAACAACCTTAGATCACATATATGCATGATTGAATCACTATAGAATTTTTTTGATAGCCTTAGAACACATATATGCATGATTTAATCACTATGATCTTTTTTTCACAGACTTAGAACACATATATGAATGATTGAATCACTATGAAATTTTTTTGACAACCGTAGAACACATATATGCATGATTGAATCCCTATGAGATTTTTTTGAGAGCCTAAGAACACATATATGCATGATTGAATCACTATGAATTTTTTTGACAAGCTCAGAACACATATATGCTTGATTGAATCACTACAATTTTTTTTTTCAGAGCATAAAACACATATCTGCATGACTGAATCACTATGAAATTCTTTTGACAGCCTTAGAACACATATATGCATGATTGAATCCATATGGAATTTTTACGACAGCCTTAGAACACATTTATAAATGATTGAATCACTATGGAATTTTTTCGAAAACCATAGAACCCATATATGCAAGATAGAATCACTTTGAGATTTATTTGACAGCGTTAGAACACATATGCATGATTGAATCAGCAATTTTTTTTTTCAATAGCCTTAGAACACATATATGCATGATTAAGTCAATACAAATTTTTTTTGTCAGCCTTGAATAAATAAATGCATGATTGAATCACTTTGAATTTTTTTTTACAGCCTTAGAACTATACAAGCATGATTTAATCACTATGAAAATTTATTGTCACCCATAGAATACATATATGCATGATTGAATCTCTACAAATTTTTTTTGACATCATTAGAATATAAATGTGCATGATTGGATCAATATGATTTTTTTTTCCGCCTTAGAACACATATATGCATGATTGAATCACTATGAATTTTTTTGGCTAGCCTTAAAACACATATATGAATGATTGAATCACCATAATTTTTTTTAGAGCCTTAGAACACATATATGCATGATTGAGTCTCTATAATTTTTTTTTGAAAGCCTTTGAACACATATCTGCCTGATTGAATCACTATGAAATTTTTTTAAGTCCTTAGAACACATATATGCATGTTTCAAACACTATGTATTTTTTTTTACTACCTTAGCACACACATATGCATGATTGAATCACAATGAATTTTTTTTGCAGTGTTAGAACACATGTATGCATGTTTGAATAACAAAGAATTATTTTTGACACCCTTAGGACACATATATGGATGATTGAATCACTATAAAATTTTTTTGCAGCCTTAGAACACATATATGCATGATTCAATCACTATGATTTTTTTTGACAGCCATAGAACACATATATGCATTATTGAATCACTAATTTTTTTTTTGAGAGCATTAGGACACATATCTCCATGAATGAATCACTATGAAATTTTTTGATAGACTTAGAACACATATATGGATGATTGATTCGATACAATTTTTTTTTAACAGCCTTTGATCACATATATGCATGATTGAATCACTATAGAATGTTTTTGATAGCCTTTGCACATATATGCATGATTGAATCACTATGAAGTTTTTTTGACAACCTTAGAACACATATATGAATAATTGAATCACTATGATTTTTTTTTGACAACCATAAAACACATATATGCATGATTGAATCCCTATGAGATTTTTTTTCAGCCTAAGAACACATATGTGCATGATTGAATCACCATGAATTTTTTTTTACAGCCTTTTAACAGATATATCTGTGAAATCATGACAAATTTTTTTTTGAGACCATTAGAACACATATATGCATGACTTAATCACTATGAAATTCTTTTCACAGACTTAGAACAATATATGCATGATTGGATCACTATAGAATTTTTTTTGACAAATTTGAACGCATATATAAATGATTGAATCACTATGGAATTTTTTCGACAACCATAGAACCCATATATGCAGGATTGAATCACTATGAAATTCTTTCGACAACCTTAAAACACATATATACATGATTGAATCAGCACAAATATTTTTTGATAGCCTTAGAACACATATATGCACGATTGAGTGAGTATAAATTTTTTTTGTCAGCCTTACAACAAATAAATGCTTGACTAAGTCACTATGATTTTTTTTTGATAGCCTTAGAACAATATAAGCATGATTGAATCACTATAAAATTTTTTTGACAGCCTTAAAACACATATATGCATGATTGAATCTCTATGAAATTTTTTTGATAGCCTTAGAACATAAATATGCATGATTGGATCACTATGATTTTTTTTTACCACCTTAGAACATATATATGCATGATTGAATCACTATAAAATTTTTTGGCCAGCCTTAGAACACATATATGAAAGATTGAATCACCACAAATTTTTTTTGAGAGCCTTAGAACACATATATGCATGATTGAGTCACTGTAAATTTTTTTTATCAGCCTTCGAACACATATCTGCCTGATTGAATCACTATGAAATTTTTTTGATAGCCTCATAACACATATATGCATCATTGAATCACTATAAATTTTTTTTGACAACCTTAGAACACATTTATGCAAGATTTAATCACTATAAATTTTTTTTAAGGCCTTAGAACACATATATTTATGTTTGTAACACTCAGTTTTTTTGACAACCTTAGGACACATATATGCATCATTGAATCAATATAAAAAAATTTGATAGCCTTAGAGCACATATATGCATGATTGAATCACTGTGAATTTTTTTTGACAGACTTAGAACACATATATGGAGGATTGAATCACTCTAAAAATTTTTTGAGAGCCTTAGAACACATATATGCATGATTGAATCATTATGGAATTTTTTTGACAGCCTTAAAAATCATATATGCACGATTGAATCACTATAATTTTTTTTTTACAGCCTTGGAACACATATATGAATGATTGAATCACTATATATTTTTTTTGACAACCGTAGAATAAATAGATGCATCATTGAATCACTATGAGATTTTTTTGATAGCCTTAGAACACATATATGCATATGCATGATTCAATCATTATGGAATTTTTTTGACAGCCTTACAAATCATATATGCACGATTGAATCACTATAAATTTTTTTTGACAGCCTTGGAACACATATATGAATGATTGAATCACTATATAATTTTTTTGACAACCGTAGAATACATAGATGCATCATTGAATCACTATGAGATTTTTTTGATAGCCTTAGAACACATATATGCATGATTGAGTCAATACAATTTTTTTTTTACAGCCTTGGAACACATGTATGCACGATTGAATCACTATAAATTTTTTTTCACAACCTTAGAACACATACATGAAAGATTCAAACTTTTTTGGCCAGCCTTAGAAAACATGTATGCGTGATTGAATCACTATAAACTTTTTTTTAGAGCATTAGAATACATATATGCATGATTGAATCACTATAAATTGTTTTTGACAACCTTAGAACACATATCTACTAGATTAAATCACTATAAAAAAAAAATTCAGCCTTAGAACACATATATGCATGATTGAATTACTATGATATTTTTTTGACCGCCATGGAACACATATATGCATGATTGAATCAATATGAGATTTTTTTGACAGCCTTAGAACACATATAAGCATGATTGAAACAATACAAAACTTTTTTGAGAGCCTTAAAACACATATATGCATGATTGACTCAATACAAAAAGTTTTTGACAACCTTAGAACACATATATGCTTGATTGAATCACTATGATTTTTTTTTACAGCCTTAGAACACGTACAAGCATGATTTAATCACTATGAAATTTTTTTGACAGTCTTTGAACATATATATGCATGATTGGTTCACTATGAACTTTTTTTGACAGCCTTAGAACACATATACGCATGATTGAATCAATATGAATTTTTTTTGCAGCCTTAGAACACATATATGCATGATTGAATCACTATGAATTTTTTTTGACAGCCTTAGAACACATATATGCAAGACTTAATCAGTAGAATTTTTTTTTGATAGCATTAGAACACATATATGCATGATTGAATCAGTATAAATTTTGTTTGACAACTTTAGAACACATATCTGCATGATTAAATCACTATGAAATTTTTTTGACAGCCTTAGATCACATATATGCATGATTGAATCACTATGAAATTTTTTTGACAGCCTTAGAACACATATATGCAATGATGGAATCACTATGAAATTTTTATAACAGCCTCAAAACACATATATCCATGATTGAATCACTATAGATATTTTTTGACAGCCTTAAAACACATATAAGTGTGATTGAACCACTATGAAATTTTTTTGATAACCATAGAACACATATATGCATCATTGAATAACTATGAGAATTTTTTGATAGCCTTAGAACACATATATGCATGATTGAATCAATACAAAATTTTTTTGACAGCCTGAAACCACATATATGCGTGATTGAATCACTATGATTTTTTTTACAGCCTTAGAACACATATATGAATGATAGAATCATTATGGATTTTTTTTGACAATCATAGAACACATATATGCATGATTGAATCACTTGAAATTTTTTTGACTGCCTTAGTGCACATATATGCATGATTGAATCAATACAAATTTTTTTGACAGCCTTAGAGCACATATATGCATGATTGAATCAGTAATAAATTTTTTTGACAACCTTAGAACACATATATGCATGATTGAATCACTATGAAGTTTTTTTGACAGCCTTAGAACACATATAAGTATGATTTAATCACTATGAATTCTGTTTTACGGCCTTATAACAGATATATGAATGATTGAATCACTATGAAAGTTTTTTGACATCCTTACAACACATAAAAGCCTAATTTAATCCCTATGAATTTTTTTCGATAGCCCCAAAACACATATATGCATGATTGAATCACTATGAATTTTTTTGACACCCTTAGAACACAAATATGCATGATTGAATCACTATGAAATGTTTTTGCAGCCTTAAAACACATATACGCATGATTGAATCACTATGATTTTTTTGACAGCCTTAGAAGTTATATATGCGTGATTGAATCACTACAAACTTTTTTTGAGAGCATTAGAACACATATATGCATTATTAAATCACTATAAATTTTTTTTGCAACCTTAGAAAACAAATTTGCGTGATTGAATCACTGTGAATTTTTTTTGACAGGTTTAGAACACATATATTTCATTGAATCACTATGAAATTTTTGACACCCTTAGAACACATATAAGCATGATTTAATTACTATGAATTTATTTTTACAGACTTAGAACACATATATGCATTATTCAATCACTATGAATTTTTTTTTGACAGATTTAGAACACATATATGCATGATTGAATAACTATGAAATTTTTTGACACCCTTAGAACACACATATGCATGATTGAATCACTATGAAATTTTTTTGCAGCCTTAAAACACATATATGTATGATTAAATCACTATGATTTTTTTGACAGCCTTAGAAGTAATATATGCGTGATTGAATCTCTACAAACTTTTTTTTAGAGCATTACAACACATATATGCATTATTAAATCACTATAAAAATTTTTTGACAACCTTAGAAAACATATTTGCGTGATTGAATCATTGTGATTTTTTTTGGACAGGTTTAGAACACATATATGCATCATTGAATCATTATGAAATTTTTGACACCCTTAGAACACATGTAAGAATGATTTAATTACTATGATTTTTTTTTGACAGACTTAGAACACATATATGCATTATTCAATCACTATGATTTTTTTTTGACAGACTTAGAACACATATACGCATGATGGAATCACTATGAGAATTTTTTATTGCCTTAGAACACATATATGCTTGATTGAATCCTTGCGAATTTTTTTTGACAGCCTTAGGACACATATATGCAGGATAGAATTAGTCTGAATTTTTTTTGATAGCCTTAGAACAGATATTTGCATGATTGAATCACTATGGAATTTTTTTAACAGCCTTAGAACACATATAAATGATTGAATCACTCTAATTTTTTTTTACACCCATAGAGCACATGTAGGCAACATTGAATCAGTATGAGATTTTTTTGACAACCTTAGAACACATATATGCATGATTGAATCACTATGAATTTTTTTTTATAGCTTTAGAACACATATATGCATGATTGAATCACTATGAATTTTTTTTAATAGCCTTAGAACACATATAAGCATGATTTAATCACTATGAATTCTTTTTTACGGCTTTAGAACACAGATATGCATGATTGAGTCACTATGAAATTTTTTTGACTGCCTTAGAACACATATAAGCATGATTTAATCACTACGATTTTTTTTTACAGCCTCAGAACACATATATGCATGATTGATTCACTATAAAAAATTTTTGAGGACCCTAGAACACAAATATGCATGATTGAATCACTTTAACTTTTTTTTAGAGCATTAGAACACATATATGCATGATTGAATCACTATACATTTTTTTTGAAAACCTTAGAACACATATCTGCGTGATTGAATCACTGTGAAATTCTTTTGACAGCCTTAGAACACAGATATGCATGATTGAATCACTATGAAATTGTTTTGGCACCCATAGAATAAATATAAACATGATTTATTTACTATGAAATTTTTTGACAGACCTAGAACACATATATGCATGATTGAATCAATATAATTTTTTTTTGACAGATTTAGAACAAATACATATGCATGGTTGAATCATTGTGAAATTTTTTGATAGCCTTAGAACACATATATGCATGATTGAGTCACTATGAATGTTTTTTGACAGCCTTAGAACATATATGCAGGATTGAATCACTCTGAAATTTTTCTGACAACCTTAGAACACATATATGCATGATTTAATCACTATTAATTTTTTTTGATAGCCTTATAACACATAAATGAATAGTTGAATCACTATGAATTGTTTTTGACAACCGTAGAACACATATATGCATCATTGAATCACTATGAGATTTTTTTGACAACCTTAGAACACATATATACATGATTAAATCAATTTAAATTTTTTTTTACGACCTTAGAATACACGTATGCACGGTTGAATCACTATGAATATTTTTTGACAGCCTTAGAACACATATATGAATGACTCAATCACTAAGAATTTTTTTTGACAACCATAGAACACATATTAATATGATTGAATCACTATGTGATGTTTTTGACAACCTTAGAACACATATAAGCATGATTTAATCACTATGAGTTTTTTTTGACAGCTCCAAAACACATATATGCATGATTGAATCACTATGAAATGTTTTTGCAGCCTTAAAACACATATATGCATGATTGAATCACTATGATTTTTTTGATAACCTTAGGAGTTATATATGCGTGATTGAATCACTACAAACTTTTTTTGAGAGCATTAGAACACATATATGCATTATTAAATCACTATAAATTTTTTTTGACAACCTTAGAAAACATATTTGTGTGATTGAATCACTGTGAATTTTTTTTGACAGGTTTAGAACACATATATGCATCATTGAATCATTATGAAAATTTTGACACCCTTAGAACACATATAAGCATGATTCAATTACTATGATTTTTTTTCACAGACTTAGAACACATATATGCATGATTGAATCACTATGAAATTATTTGATTGCCTTAGAACACGTATATGCATGATTGAATCGATGTGAATTTTTTTTGACAGCCTTAGGACACATATTTGCAGGATAGAATCAGTTTGAAATTTTTTTGACAGACTTAGAACACATATATGCATGATTTAATCACTATGGATTTTTTTTAACAGCCTTAGAACACATATAAATGATTGAATTACTCTAAATTTTTTTTGACACCCATAGAACACAAGTATGGATCACTGAATCAGTATGAGATTTTTTTGACAGCCTTAGAACACATATATGCTTGACTGAATCAATAAAATTTTTTTGAGAGCGTTAGAACATATATCTGCATGATTAAATCACTATGGATTTTTTTTGACAGCCATAGAACACATATTTGAATGATTGAATCACTATGATTTTTTTTTACTACCATAGTTCACATATATGCATGATTGAATCAATAAGAGATTTTTTTGATACCCTTAGTGCACATATTTGCATGATTGAATCAATATAATTTTTTTTGACAGCCTTACATCACATATTTGCATGATTGAATCACTATAAAAATTTTTGGACAGCTTTAGAACACATATATGCATGATGAAATCGCTATGAATTCTTTTTGACAGCCTTAGAACACATATAAGAAAGATTTAATCACTATGAATTTTTTTTGACAGACTTACAACACAAATACGCATGATTGAGTCACTATGATTTTTTTTTATAGCCTTAGAACACATATAAGCATGATTTAATCACTATGATTTTTTTTTGACAGCTTCAGAACACATATATGCTTGATTGAGTCACTATGAAATTTTTTTGAGACCCCTAGAACACAAATATGCATGATTGAATCACTATAAAATATTTTTGCAGCCTTAGAACAAATATATGCATGATTGAATCACTATGATTTTTTTTACAACCTTAGAACTTATATATGCAAGATTGAATCACTTTAAACTTTTTTTGAGAGCATTAGAATGCACATCTACGTGATTGAATCACTGTGAAAATTTTTTGACAGCCTTAGAACACATGTATGCATGATTTAATCACAATGAATTTTTTTTGACAGCCTTAGAACACAGATATGCGTGATTTAGTCACTATGAAATTTTTTTGACAGCCTTAGAACACATATAAGCATGATTTAATCACTATGCATTTTTTTTAGAGCCTCAGATCACATATATGCAAGATTGAGTCACTTTGAAATTTTTTTGAGACCCCTAGAACACAAATATGCATGATTGAATCACTATGAAATGTTTTTGTAGCCTAAGAATAAATACATGCATGATTGAATCACTATGAATTTTTTTGCAGCCTTAAAACTTATATATGCGTGATTGAATCACTTTAAACTTTTTTTGAGAGCACTATTACACATATATGCATGATTGAATCACTACAAATTTTTTTTGACAACCTTAGAACACATATCTGTGTGATTGAATCACTGTGAAATTTTTTTGAAAGCCTTAAAACACATATATGCTTGATTGAATCACTATGAAATTGTTTTGACACCCATAGAACACATATAAGCATGATTTAATTACTATGAAATTTTTGTGACAGACCTAGAACATATATATGCATGATTGAATCACTATGAAATTTTTTTGACAGACTTAGAACATATATATGCATGGTTGAATCATTGTGAAATTTTTCTATACCCTTAAAACACATGTTTGCAGTATTGAATCACTCTGGAATTTTTTTGATAGCCTTAGAACACATATATGCATGATTTAATCACTATGAATTTTTTTTTAGAGCCTTAGAACCCATATATGAATGTTTGAATCACTATGAATTTTGTTTGACAACCGTAGAACACATATATGCATCATTGAATCACTATGAGATTTTTTTGACAACCTTAGAACACATATATACGTGATTCAATCAATAAAAATTTTTTTGAGAGCCTTAGAACACATATATGAATGGCTCAATCACTAAGAATTTTTTTTGACAACCATAGATCACATATTTATATGATTGAATCACTATGAGATTTTTTTGACAGCCTTAGAACACATATATGCACGATTGAATCAATCCAAATTTTTTTTGACATCCTTAGAACACATATATGCATGATTGAATCACTACAAAAACTTTGTGACAGCCTTAGAACACATATATGCATGGTTGAATCACTATAAAAATTTTTTGAAACCCTTAGAACAGAAATTTGGTTGATTGAATCACTATGAAATGTTCTTGCAGCCTTAGAACACATACATGCATGATTGAATCACTATGACTTTTTGACAGCCTTAGAACTTATATATGCGTGATTGAATCACTACAAACTTTTTTTCAGAGCATTAGAACACATATATGCGTGATTGAATCAGTACAAACTTTTTTCGCGAGCATTAGAATACATATATGCATGATTGAATCACTATAAAAAAATTTTGACAACCTTAGAACACATATCTACTAGATTGAATCACTATAAAAAAATTTTTACAGCCTTAGAACACATATATGCATGATTGAATTACTATGAAATTTTTTTGACAACCATGGAACACATATATGCATGATTGAATTACTATGAGATTTTTTTTATAGCCTTAGAGCAACTATAAGCCTGATTGAATCAATACAAATTTTTTTGAGAGCCTTAGAACACATATTTGCATGATTGAATCAATACAAAAAGTTTTTGACAGCCTTAGAACACTTATATGCATGATGGAATCACTATGAATTTTTTTTACAGCCTTAGAACACGTATAAGCATGATTTATTCACTATGAAATTTTTTTGACAGCCTTTGAACAAATATATGCATGATTGGTTCACTATGAATTTTTTTTTACAGCCTTAGAACACATATATGCATGATTGAATCACTGTGATTTTTTTTTGCAGCCTTAGAAGACATATATGCATGATTGGATCACTATGAAATTTTTTTGATAGCCTTAGAACACATATATACATGACTTAATCAATATAAATTTTTTTGAAAGCATTAGAACACATATATGCATGATTGAATCAGTACAATTTTTTTTTGACAACTTTAGAACAAATATCTGCATGATTAAGTCACTGTGAAATTTTTTTGATAGCCTTAGATCACATATATGCATGGTTGAATCACTATGAAACTTTTTTTACAGCCTTTGAACACATATCTGCAATGATTGAATCACTATTAAATTTTTATAACAGCTTTAGAACACATATCTGCAATGATTGAATCACTACAAATTTTTTTTGACAACCATAGAGCACATATATGCATGATTGAATCACTATGATTTTTTTTTTACAGCCTTAGAACACATATAAGCATGATTTAATCACTACGATTTTTTTTTTTGACAGCCTTAGAACAGATATATGCATGATTGAATCACTATGAAATTTTTTTGACTGCCTTACAACACATATAAGCATGATTTAATCACTATGAATTTTTTTCGACAGCTTGAGAACACATATATGCCTTGTTGAATCACTAAGAAATTTTTTGACACCCTTGGAACACAAATCTGCATGATTGAATGACTATGAAATGTTCTTGCAGACTTAAAACACATATATGCATGATTGAAGCACTATGATTTTTTTGACAGCCTTAGAAGTTATATATACGTGATTGAATCACTACAAAGTTTTTTTTAAAGCATTAGAACACATATATGCATTATTGAATCACTATAATTTTTTTTGACAGGTTTAGAACACATATATGCATCATTGAATCATTATTAAATTTTTTTGACACCCTTAGAACACATATAAGCATGATTTATTTATTATGAAATTTGTTTGACTGACTTAGAACACATATCTGCATTATTCAATCACTATGAGTTTTGTTTGAAAGACTTAGAACACATATATGCATGATTTAATCACTATGAAATTTTTTGATTGCCTTAGAACACATATATGCGTGATTGAATCGCTGTCAAATTTTTTTGACAGCCTTAGAACACATATATGCAGGATTGAATTAGTCTGAAATTTTTTTGACAGCCTTAGAAGGCATATATGCATGATTGAATCACTATGGTATTTTTTTAATAGCCTTAGAACACATATAAATGATTGAATCACTCTAGAAATTTTTTGACACCCTTAGAACACATACATGCATCATTGAATTTCTATGAGATTTTTTTGACAGCCTTAGAACACATATATGCTTGATTGACTCAATAAAAAACTTTTTTGAGAGCCTTAGAACACATATATGCATGATTGAATCACTATGGTTTTTTTTTGACAGACATGGAACACATATGAATGATTGAGTCACTATGAAATTTTTTTGACTACCATAATACACATATATGCATGATTGAATCAATATGAGACTTTTTTGATAGCCTTAGTGCACATGTATGCATGCTTGAATCAATATAATTTTTTTTTGACATCCTTACATCACATATTTGCATGATTGAATCTCTACAAATTTTTTTGGACAGCGTTTGAACACATATATGCATGATTAAATCACTATGAATTTTTTTTGAGAGTCGTAGAACACATATAAGCATGATTTAATCATTATGATTTTTTTTTACAGAGACATAACACTTATATGCATGATTAAGTCACTTGAGACCCATAGAACACAAATATGCAAGATTAAATCACTATGAAATGTTTTTGCGGCCTTAGAACACATATAAGCATGATTGAATAACTATGATTTTTTTTTACAACCTTAGAACTTATATATGGGTGATTGAATTTGTTTAAACTTTTTTTGAGAGCATTAGAACATATATATGCATGATTGAATCACTATAATTTTTTTTTGACAACCTTAGAACACATATCTGCGTGATTGAATCACTATGATTTTTTTTTGACAGCCTTAGAAGACATATATGCTTGATTAAATCACCAAAATTTTTTTTTGACACCCATAGAACAGATATAAGCATGATTTCATTACTATGAATTTTTTTTGACAGACCTAGAACACATATATGCACAATTGAATCACTATGAACTTTTTTTGACAGACTTAGAACACATATATGCATGCTTGAATCATTGTGAATTTTTTTTATAGCTTTAGAACACATATATGCATGATTGAGTCACTATGATTTTTTTTTTGACAGCCTTAGAACATATATAAGCATGATTTAATCAAAATGATTTTTTTTTACTGCGTTAGAACACATATATGCATAATTGAGTCACTATGCAATGTTTTTGCAGCCTTAGAACACATATATGCATGATTGAATAACTATGATTTTTTTTATCGCCTTAGAACTTATATATGCGTGATTGAATCACTTTAAACTTTTTTTGAGAGCAGTAGAACACATATATGCATGATTGAATCACTATAAATTTTTTTTGACAACCTTAGAACACATATCTGCATGAATGAATCACTGTGAATTTTTTTTGAAAGCCTTAGAACACATATACGCATGACTGAATCACTATGAAATTTTTTTGACACCCTTAGAACACTTATAAGCCTGATTTAATTACGATAAAAATTTTTTGATAGACCTAGATCACATATATGCATGATTGAATCACTATGAATTTTTTTTGACAGACTTAGAACACATATATGCATGCTTGAATCATTGTGAATTTTTTAATAGCCTTAGAACACATATATGCATGACTGAGTCACTGTGATTTTTTTTTATAGCCTTAGAACATCTATGCAGGATTGAATCACTCTGAATTTTTTTTGACAGCCTTAGAACACATATAAACATGATTGAATCACTATGGAATTTTTTTACAGCCTTAGAACACATATATGCATGATTGAATCACTATGATTTTTTTTTGACAACCATAGAACACATATATGCATCATTGAATCACTATGAGATTTTTTTGACAGCCTTAGAACACATATATGCATGATTGAATCAATACAATTTTTTTTTTACAACCGCAAAACACATATATGTATGATTGAATCACTACAAAATTTTTTGACAGCCTTAGAACACATATATGCATGATTAAATCACTATGATTTTTTTTTACAGCCTTAGAACACATATAAGCATGATTAAATCACCATGAAATTGTTTGACAATCTTAAAACACATATCTGCATGACTGAATCCCAATGAAACATTTTTGACACCCTTAGAGCATAAATATGCATGATTGAATCACTATGATTTTTTTGACAGCCTTATGACTTATATATACCTGAGTGAATCACTAAAAACTTTTTTTTAGAGCATTAGAACACATATATGCATGATTGAATCAATCTAAAATTTTTTTGACAACCTTAGAACACATATATACTAGATTGAATCACTATGAACTTTTTTTGATATCCTTAGAACGCACATATGAAGGTTTCAGTGACCATGAAATTTTTTTGACAGCTTTAGAACACATATATGCATGAATGAATTACTATGAATTTTTTTTTACCACCATGGAACACATATATGCATGATTGAATCACTATGAGATTTTTTTGGCAGCCTTAAAACACATATAAGCATGATTGAATCAATACAAATTTTTTTGAGAGCCTTAGAACACATATATGCATGATTGAATCAATGAAAAAAGTTTTTGACATCCTTAGAACACATATATGCTTGATTGAATCACTATGATTTTTTTTTGACAGCCTTAGAACACATATAAGCATGATTTAATCACTATGAATTTTTTTTTACATCCTTTGAACATATATATGCATGATTGGTTCACTACGAAATTTTTTTGACAGTCTTATAACACATATATGCATGATTGAATCACTATAAAAAAAATTTGTTGCCTTCGAACACATATATGCTTGATTAGATCACTATGAATTTTTTTTGACATCCTTAGAACACATATATGCATGATTTAATCACTACAATTTTTTTGATAGCATTAGAACACATATATGCATGATTGAATCAGTATAATTTTTTTTGACAACTTTAGAACACATATCTGCATGATTGAATCACTATGAATTTTTTTTGACAGGCTTAGAACACATATATGCATGATTGAATCACTATGATTTTTTTTTGACAGCCTTAGAACACATATATTCAATGATTGAATCACTATGAAATTTTTTTGACACCCTTAGAACACATATAAGCATGATTGAATCACTATGAAATTTTTTTGACAACCATAGAACACTTATATCGATCATTGAATCACTTGGAGATTTTTTTGACAGCCTTAGAACACATATAAGCATGATTTAATCACTATAAAATTTTTTTTTATAGCCTTAGAACAAATATATGCATGATTAAATCACTATGAAATTTTTTTGATAGCCTCAGAACACATATAAGCATGATTTAATCACTATGAATTTTTTTTGACAGCCTCAGAACACATATATTCATGATTGAATCACTATGAAATGTTTTTGCAGCCTTAAAACACATATATGCTTGATTGAATCACTATGAGTTTTTTTTACAGCCTTAGAACTTATATATGCGTGATTGAATCACTACAAACTTTTTTTGAGAGCATTAGAACACATATATGCATGATTGAATCACTATAATTTTTTTTTGACAACCTTAGAACACATATTTGCGTGATTGAATCACTGTGAAATTTTTTTGACAGGTTTAGAACACATATATGAATGATTGAATCATTATGAAATATTTTTGGCTCCATTAGAACACATATAAGCATGATTTAATTTCTGTGAAATTTTTTTGACAGACTTAGAAGACATATATGCATAATTCAATCACTATGAGATTTTTTTGATAGACTTAGAACACATATATGCATGATTGAATCACCATAAAAATTTTTGATTGCCATAGAACACATTTATGCACGATTGAATCGCTGTAAAATTTTTTTGCCATCCTTAGAACACATATATGTAGGATTAAATCAGTCTAAATTTTTTTTGACAGCCTTAGAACACATATATCCATGATTGAATCACTATGGAATTTTTTTAACAGCCTTAGAACACATATATGTATCATTGAATCACTCTAAATTTTTTTTGACATCCATAGAACACAAATATGCATCATTGAGTCACTATGAATTTTTTTTGACAGCCTTAGAACACTTATATGAACGCTTGAATCACTATGAAATTTTTTTGACAACAATAGTATACATATATGCATGATTGAATCACTATGAGATTTTTTTGATAGCCTTAGTGCCAATATATGCACTATTGAATGAATACAAATTTCTTTTGACAACCTTAGATCACATATTTTCATGATTCAATCACTACAAAAAATTTTGGGCAGCCTTAGTACACATATATGCATGAATTAATCGATATGATTTTTTTTGACAGACTTAGAACACATATAAGCATTATTTAATCACTATGAATTTTTTTTTATAGCCTTAAAACACATATATGCATGATTGAGTCAGTTTGAAATTTTTTGACAGCTTTAGAACACATATAAGCATGATTGTATCATTATGAAATTTTTTTGACAGCCTTAGAAGACATATAAGCATGATTTAATCACTGTGAATATTTTTTAACAGCCTTAGGGCATATATATGCATAATTGAATCACTATGAATTTTTTTTGAGACCCTCTGAACACATATACGCATGATTGAATCTCTATGAAATTTTTTTGCCACTCTTAAAACACAAATATGCATGATTGAATCACTATGAAATGTTTTTGCAGCCTTAAAATATATATATGCATTATTGAGTCACTGTGATTTTTTTGACAGCCTTAGAAGTTATATATGCGTGATTGAATCACTACAAACTTTTTTTGAGAGCATTAGAACACATATATGCATTATTAAATCACTATAAATTTTTTTTGCAACCTTAGAAAACAAATTTGCGTGATTGAATCACTGTGAATTTTTTTTTACAGGTTTAGAACACATATATGCGTGATTAAATCATTATGAATTTTTTTTGGCACCCTTAGAACACATATAAGCAAGATTTAATTACTATGATTTTTTTTTGACAGACATGGAACACATATATGCATTATTCAATCACTATGAAATTTTTTTGATAGACTTAGAACACATATTTGCATGATTGAATCACTATGAAATTCTTTGATTGACTTAGAACACATACATGCATGATTGAATCACTGTGAAATTTTTTTGACAGCCTTAGAACACATATATGCAGGATTGAATCAGTCTGAATTTTTTTTGACAACCTTAGAACACATATATGCATGATTGAAACACTATAGAATATTTGTAACAGCCTTAGAACACATATATGAATGATTGAATCCCTCTAAAAAAATTTTGACAACCATAGAACACATATATGCATCATTGAATCACTATGAGATTTTTTTGACAGACTTAGAACACATATATGCTTGATTGAATCAATACATTTTTTTTTGAGAGCCTTAGAACACATATATGCATGATTGAATCACTATGAATTTTTTTTGACAGCCTTAGAACACATATATGAATGATTGAATCACTATAAATTTTTTTTGATGACCATAGTACACATATATGCATGATTGAATCACTCTGAGATTTTTTTGACAGCCTTAGTGCACATATATATGATTGAATCAATACAATTTTTTTTTGACAACCTTAGATCACATATTTGCATGATTGAATCACTACAAAAATTTTTGGACAGCCTTAGAACACATATATACATGATTAAATCACTATGATTTTTTTTACAGCCTTAGAACACATGTAAGCAGGATTTAATCCCTATGATTTTTTTTTTACAACCCTAGAACACATATATGCATGATTGAGTCACTATGATTTTTTTTACAGTCTTAGAACTTATGTATGCGTGATTGAATCACTTGAAACTTTTTTTTAGAGCATTAGAACACAAATATAGATGATTGAATCACTATAATTTTTTTTGACAACCTTAGAACACATATCTGCGTGATTGAATCACTGTGAAATTTTGTTGACAGCCTTAGAACACATATATGCATGATTCAATCACTATGACATTTTTTTGACACCCTTAGAACACATATAAGCATGATTTAATTACTATGATGTTTTTTTGACAGACTTAGTACACAAATATGCATGGTTGAATCATTGTGAAAATTTTTGATAGCCTTAGAACACATATATGCATGATTGAGTCACTGTGAAATTTTTTTGACAGCCTGAGAACATATATGCTGGATTGAATCACTCTGAATTTTTTTTACAGCCTTAGAACACATATATGCTTGATTGAATCACTATGGAATTTTTTGACCGCCTTAGAACACATATATGCATGATTGAACCACCATGGAATTTTTTTGACAGGCCTAGAACACATATATGAATGACTGAATCACTATAAAATTTTTTTGACAAGGATAGAAGACATATTTGCGTCATTGAATCACTATAAGATTTTTTAGACAGCCTTAGAACACATATATGCATGATTGAATCAATATAAATTTTTTTTGACAACGTTAGAACACATATATGCATGATTGAATCACTATGATTTTTTTTTTTACAGTAGCAGAACACTTATATGCATGATTGAATCATTAAGATTTTTTTGACAACATTAGAACACATATTTGCGTGATTGAATCACTACAAAATTTTTTGGTCAGCCTTAGAACTCATATATGCATGATTAAATCGCTATGATTTTTTTTGGAAGCCTTAGAACAAATATAAGCATGATTTAATCACTATGAATTTTTTTTGACAGCCTTAGAACACATATATGCATGATTGAGTCACTATAAATTTTTTTTGACAGCCTTAGAACACATATAAGCAAGATTTAATCTCTATGATTTTTTTTTGACAGCCTCAGAACACATATGCAAGATTGAGTCACTATGAAATTTTTTTAGAGCCCTAGAATGCAAATATGCATGATTGAATCACTATGAAATGTTTTTGCAGCCTTAGAACACATATATGCATGATTGAATCACTATGATTTTTTTTTACAGCCTTTGAACTTATGTATGCATGATTGAATCACTTTAAACTTTTTTTGAGAGCATTAGAACACATATGAATGATTGAATCACTATAATTTTTTTTTGACAACCTTAGAATACATATCTGCATGATAGAATCACTGTGAAATTTTTTTGACAGCTTTAAAACACATATATGCATGATTGAATCACTGTGAATTTTTTTTGACACCCATAGAACACTTATAAGCATGATCTAGTTACTATGAATTTTTTTTTACAGACCTAGAAAACACATATATACATGGTTGAATCATTATGAAATTTTTTGATTGCCTTAGAACACATATATGCATGATTGAGACACTGTGAATTTTTTTTGACAGCCTTAGAACATATATCCCTGATTGAATCACTCAAAATTTTTTTTGACAGCCTTAGAACACATATATGCTTGATTGAGTCACTATGAATGTTTTTTGACAGCCTTAGAACATATATGCAGGATTGAATCACTCTGAAATTTTTCTGACAACCTTAGAACACATATATGCATGATTTAATCACTATTAATTTTTTTTGATAGCCTTATAACACATAAATGAATAGTTGAATCACTATGAATTGTTTTTGACAACCGTAGAACACATATATGCATCATTGAATCACTATGAGATTTTTTTGACAACCTTAGAACACATATATACATGATTAAATCAATTTAAATTTTTTTTTACGACCTTAGAATACACGTATGCACGGTTGAATCACTATGAATATTTTTTGACAGCCTTAGAACACATATATGAATGACTCAATCACTAAGAATTTTTTTTGACAACCATAGAACACATATTAATATGATTGAATCACTATGTGATGTTTTTGACAACCTTAGAACACATATAAGCATGATTTAATCACTATGAGTTTTTTTTGACAGCTCCAAAACACATATATGCATGATTGAATCACTATGAAATGTTTTTGCAGCCTTAAAACACATATATGCATGATTGAATCACTATGATTTTTTTGATAACCTTAGGAGTTATATATGCGTGATTGAATCACTACAAACTTTTTTTGAGAGCATTAGAACACATATATGCATTATTAAATCACTATAAATTTTTTTTGACAACCTTAGAAAACATATTTGTGTGATTGAATCACTGTGAATTTTTTTTGACAGGTTTAGAACACATATATGCATCATTGAATCATTATGAAAATTTTGACACCCTTAGAACACATATAAGCATGATTCAATTACTATGATTTTTTTTCACAGACTTAGAACACATATATGCATGATTGAATCACTATGAAATTATTTGATTGCCTTAGAACACGTATATGCATGATTGAATCGATGTGAATTTTTTTTGACAGCCTTAGGACACATATTTGCAGGATAGAATCAGTTTGAAATTTTTTTGACAGACTTAGAACACATATATGCATGATTTAATCACTATGGATTTTTTTTAACAGCCTTAGAACACATATAAATGATTGAATTACTCTAAATTTTTTTTGACACCCATAGAACACAAGTATGGATCACTGAATCAGTATGAGATTTTTTTGACAGCCTTAGAACACATATATGCTTGACTGAATCAATAAAATTTTTTTGAGAGCGTTAGAACATATATCTGCATGATTAAATCACTATGGATTTTTTTTGACAGCCATAGAACACATATTTGAATGATTGAATCACTATGATTTTTTTTTACTACCATAGTTCACATATATGCATGATTGAATCAATAAGAGATTTTTTTGATACCCTTAGTGCACATATTTGCATGATTGAATCAATATAATTTTTTTTTGACAGCCTTACATCACATATTTGCATGATTGAATCACTATAAAAATTTTTGGACAGCTTTAGAACACATATATGCATGATGAAATCGCTATGAATTCTTTTTGACAGCCTTAGAACACATATAAGAAAGATTTAATCACTATGAATTTTTTTTGACAGACTTACAACACAAATACGCATGATTGAGTCACTATGATTTTTTTTTATAGCCTTAGAACACATATAAGCATGATTTAATCACTATGATTTTTTTTTTGACAGCTTCAGAACACATATATGCTTGATTGAGTCACTATGAAATTTTTTTGAGACCCCTAGAACACAAATATGCATGATTGAATCACTATAAAATATTTTTGCAGCCTTAGAACAAATATATGCATGATTGAATCACTATGATTTTTTTTACAACCTTAGAACTTATATATGCAAGATTGAATCACTTTAAACTTTTTTTGAGAGCATTAGAATGCACATCTACGTGATTGAATCACTGTGAAAATTTTTTGACAGCCTTAGAACACATGTATGCATGATTTAATCACAATGAATTTTTTTTGACAGCCTTAGAACACAGATATGCGTGATTTAGTCACTATGAAATTTTTTTGACAGCCTTAGAACACATATAAGCATGATTTAATCACTATGCATTTTTTTTAGAGCCTCAGATCACATATATGCAAGATTGAGTCACTTTGAAATTTTTTTGAGACCCCTAGAACACAAATATGCATGATTGAATCACTATGAAATGTTTTTGTAGCCTAAGAATAAATACATGCATGATTGAATCACTATGATTTTTTTTGCAGCCTTAAAACTTATATATGCGTGATTGAATCACTTTAAACTTTTTTTGAGAGCACTAGAACACATATATGCATGATTGAATCACTACAAATTTTTTTTGACAACCTTAGAACACATATCTGTGTGATTGAATCACTGTGAAATTTTTTTGAAAGCCTTAAAACACATATATGCTTGATTGAATCACTATGAAATTGTTTTGACACCCATAGAACACATATAAGCATGATTTAATTACTATGAAATTTTTGTGACAGACCTAGAACATATATATGCATGATTGAATCACTATGAAATTTTTTTGACAGACTTAGAACATATATATGCATGGTTGAATCATTGTGAAATTTTTCTATACCCTTAAAACACATGTTTGCAGTATTGAATCACTCTGGAATTTTTTTGATAGCCTTAGAACACATATATGCATGATTTAATCACTATGAATTTTTTTTTAGAGCCTTAGAACCCATATATGAATGTTTGAATCACTATGAATTTTGTTTGACAACCGTAGAACACATATATGCATCATTGAATCACTATGAGATTTTTTTGACAACCTTAGAACACATATATACGTGATTCAATCAATAAAAATTTTTTTGAGAGCCTTAGAACACATATATGAATGGCTCAATCACTAAGAATTTTTTTTGACAACCATAGATCACATATTTATATGATTGAATCACTATGAGATTTTTTTGACAGCCTTAGAACACATATATGCACGATTGAATCAATCCAAATTTTTTTTGACATCCTTAGAACACATATATGCATGATTGAATCACTACAAAAACTTTGTGACAGCCTTAGAACACATATATGCATGGTTGAATCACTATAAAATTTTTTTGAAACCCTTAGAACAGAAATTTGGTTGATTGAATCACTATGAAATGTTCTTGCAGCCTTAGAACACATACATGCATGATTGAATCACTATGACTTTTTGACAGCCTTAGAACTTATATATGCGTGATTGAATCACTACAAACTTTTTTTCAGAGCATTAGAACACATATATGCGTGATTGAATCAGTACAAACTTTTTTCGCGAGCATTAGAATACATATATGCATGATTGAATCACTATAAAAAAATTTTGACAACCTTAGAACACATATCTACTAGATTGAATCACTATAAAAAAATTTTTACAGCCTTAGAACACATATATGCATGATTGAATTACTATGAAATTTTTTTGACAACCATGGAACACATATATGCATGATTGAATTACTATGAGATTTTTTTTATAGCCTTAGAGCAACTATAAGCCTGATTGAATCAATACAAATTTTTTTGAGAGCCTTAGAACACATATTTGCATGATTGAATCAATACAAAAAGTTTTTGACAGCCTTAGAACACTTATATGCATGATGGAATCACTATGAATTTTTTTTACAGCCTTAGAACACGTATAAGCATGATTTATTCACTATGAAATTTTTTTGACAGCCTTTGAACAAATATATGCATGATTGGTTCACTATGAATTTTTTTTTACAGCCTTAGAACACATATATGCATGATTGAATCACTGTGATTTTTTTTTGCAGCCTTAGAAGACATATATGCATGATTGGATCACTATGAAATTTTTTTGATAGCCTTAGAACACATATATACATGACTTAATCAATATAAATTTTTTTGAAAGCATTAGAACACATATATGCATGATTGAATCAGTACAATTTTTTTTTGACAACTTTAGAACAAATATCTGCATGATTAAGTCACTGTGAAATTTTTTTGATAGCCTTAGATCACATATATGCATGGTTGAATCACTATGAAACTTTTTTTACAGCCTTTGAACACATATCTGCAATGATTGAATCACTATTAAATTTTTATAACAGCTTTAGAACACATATCTGCAATGATTGAATCACTACAAATTTTTTTTGACAACCATAGAGCACATATATGCATGATTGAATCACTATGATTTTTTTTTTACAGCCTTAGAACACATATAAGCATGATTTAATCACTACGATTTTTTTTTTGACAGCCTTAGAACAGATATATGCATGATTGAATCACTATGAAATTTTTTTGACTGCCTTACAACACATATAAGCATGATTTAATCACTATGAATTTTTTTCGACAGCTTGAGAACACATATATGCCTTGTTGAATCACTAAGAAATTTTTTGACACCCTTGGAACACAAATCTGCATGATTGAATGACTATGAAATGTTCTTGCAGACTTAAAACACATATATGCATGATTGAAGCACTATGATTTTTTTGACAGCCTTAGAAGTTATATATACGTGATTGAATCACTACAAAGTTTTTTTTAAAGCATTAGAACACATATATGCATTATTGAATCACTATAATTTTTTTTGACAGGTTTAGAACACATATATGCATCATTGAATCATTATTAAATTTTTTTGACACCCTTAGAACACATATAAGCATGATTTATTTATTATGAAATTTGTTTGACTGACTTAGAACACATATCTGCATTATTCAATCACTATGAGTTTTGTTTGAAAGACTTAGAACACATATATGCATGATTTAATCACTATGAAATTTTTTGATTGCCTTAGAACACATATATGCGTGATTGAATCGCTGTCAAATTTTTTTGACAGCCTTAGAACACATATATGCAGGATTGAATTAGTCTGAAATTTTTTTGACAGCCTTAGAAGGCATATATGCATGATTGAATCACTATGGTATTTTTTTAATAGCCTTAGAACACATATAAATGATTGAATCACTCTAGAAATTTTTTGACACCCTTAGAACACATACATGCATCATTGAATTTCTATGAGATTTTTTTGACAGCCTTAGAACACATATATGCTTGATTGACTCAATAAAAAACTTTTTTGAGAGCCTTAGAACACATATATGCATGATTGAATCACTATGGTTTTTTTTTGACAGACATGGAACACATATGAATGATTGAGTCACTATGAAATTTTTTTGACTACCATAATACACATATATGCATGATTGAATCAATATGAGACTTTTTTGATAGCCTTAGTGCACATGTATGCATGCTTGAATCAATATAATTTTTTTTTGACATCCTTACATCACATATTTGCATGATTGAATCTCTACAAATTTTTTTGGACAGCGTTTGAACACATATATGCATGATTAAATCACTATGAATTTTTTTTGAGAGTCGTAGAACACATATAAGCATGATTTAATCATTATGATTTTTTTTTACAGAGACAGAACACTTATATGCATGATTAAGTCACTTGAGACCCATAGAACACAAATATGCAAGATTAAATCACTATGAAATGTTTTTGCGGCCTTAGAACACATATAAGCATGATTGAATAACTATGATTTTTTTTTACAACCTTAGAACTTATATATGGGTGATTGAATTTGTTTAAACTTTTTTTGAGAGCATTAGAACATATATATGCATGATTGAATCACTATAATTTTTTTTTGACAACCTTAGAACACATATCTGCGTGATTGAATCACTATGATTTTTTTTTGACAGCCTTAGAAGACATATATGCTTGATTAAATCACCAAAATTTTTTTTTGACACCCATAGAACAGATATAAGCATGATTTCATTACTATGAATTTTTTTTGACAGACCTAGAACACATATATGCACAATTGAATCACTATGAACTTTTTTTGACAGACTTAGAACACATATATGCATGCTTGAATCATTGTGAATTTTTTTTATAGCTTTAGAACACATATATGCATGATTGAGTCACTATGATTTTTTTTTTGACAGCCTTAGAACATATATAAGCATGATTTAATCAAAATGATTTTTTTTTACTGCGTTAGAACACATATATGCATAATTCAGTCACTATGCAATGTTTTTGCAGCCTTAGAACACATATATGCATGATTGAATAACTATGATTTTTTTTATCGCCTTAGAACTTATATATGCGTGATTGAATCACTTTAAACTTTTTTTGAGAGCAGTAGAACACATATATGCATGATTGAATCACTATAAATTTTTTTTGACAACCTTAGAACACATATCTGCATGAATGAATCACTGTGAATTTTTTTTGAAAGCCTTAGAACACATATACGCATGACTGAATCACTATGAAATTTGCAGACTTAGTACACAAATATGCATGGTTGAATCATTGTGAAAATTTTTGATAGCCTTAGAACACATATATGCATGATTGAGTCACTGTGAAATTTTTTTGACAGCCTGAGAACATATATGCTGGATTGAATCACTCTGAATTTTTTTTACAGCCTTAGAACACATATATGCTTGATTGAATCACTATGGAATTTTTTGACCGCCTTAGAACACATATATGCATGATTGAACCACCATGGAATTTTTTTGACAGGCCTAGAACACATATATGAATGACTGAATCACTATAAAATTTTTTTGACAAGGATAGAAGACATATTTGCGTCATTGAATCACTATAAGATTTTTTAGACAGCCTTAGAACACATATATGCATGATTGAATCAATATAAATTTTTTTTGACAGCGTTAGAACACATATATGCATGATTGAATCACTATGATTTTTTTTTTTACAGTAGCAGAACACTTATATGCATGATTGAATCATTAAGATTTTTTTGACAACATTAGAACACATATTTGCGTGATTGAATCACTACAAAATTTTTTGGTCAGCCTTAGAACTCATATATGCATGATTAAATCGCTATGATTTTTTTTGGAAGCCTTAGAACAAATATAAGCATGATTTAATCACTATGAATTTTTTTTGACAGCCTTAGAACACATATATGCATGATTGAGTCACTATAAATTTTTTTTGACAGCCTTAGAACACATATAAGCAAGATTTAATCTCTATGATTTTTTTTTGACAGCCTCAGAACACATATGCAAGATTGAGTCACTATGAAATTTTTTTAGAGCCCTAGAATGCAAATATGCATGATTGAATCACTATGAAATGTTTTTGCAGCCTTAGAACACATATATGCATGATTGAATCACTATGATTTTTTTTTACAGCCTTTGAACTTATGTATGCATGATTGAATCACTTTAAACTTTTTTTGAGAGCATTAGAACACATATGAATGATTGAATCACTATAATTTTTTTTTGACAACCTTAGAATACATATCTGCATGATAGAATCACTGTGAAATTTTTTTGACAGCTTTAAAACACATATATGCATGATTGAATCACTGTGAATTTTTTTGGACACCCATAGAACACTTATAAGCATGATCTAGTTACTATGAAATTTTTTTTACAGACCTAGAAAACACATATATACATGGTTGAATCATTATGAAATTTTTTGATTGCCTTAGAACACATATATGCATGATTGAGACACTGTGAATTTTTTTTGACAGCCTTAGAACATATATCCCTGATTGAATCACTCAAAATTTTTTTTGACAGCCTTAGAACACATATATGCTTGATTGAATCACTATAGAATTTTTTGACAACCTTAGAACACATATATGCATGATTGAATCACTATGGAATTTTTTTGACAGCCTTAGAACACATATATGCATGATTTAACCACCATGGAATTTTTTTGATAAGCTTAGAACACATATATGAATGATTGAATCACTATGACCTTTTTTTTTACAACTATAGAACACATATATGCATCATTAAATCACTATAAAATTTTTTTGACAACCATAGAACACATATATGCATCATTGATTCACTAAGAGATTTTTTTGACAGCCTTAGAACACATATATGCATGATTGAATCAATGGAAATTTCTTTTCACAGCAGTAGAACACATATATGCTTGATTGAATCACTATGATTTTTTTTTACAGCATTAGAACACAAATATGAATGATTGAATCACTATGAAATTTTCTTGACAACCATACAACACGTATATGCATGATTGAATCACTATGAGATTTTTTGGAGATATTTACACCACATATATACTTGATTGAATCTATACAATTTTTTTGTTACAGCCTTAGAACCCATATATGTATGATTGAAATGCTAAAAAAAAAAATTGACAGCCTTAGAACACATATATGCATGAATGAATCACTATGAATTTTTTTTGACAGCCTTAGAACATATATAAGCATGATTTGATCACTATGATTTTTTTTTGACAATCTTAGAACACATATCTGCATGATTGAATCCTAATGAAATTCTTTGGACATCCTTAGAACACAAATATGCATGATTGAATCACTATGAAATGTTTTTGCAGCCTTAGAACAAATATATGCATGATTGAATCACTATAAATTTTTTTGACAGCCTTAGAACTTATATATTCATGATTGAATTGCTACAAACTTTTTTCTTGAGCATTAGAACACATATATGCGTGATGGGATCACTCTAAATATTTTTTGAAATCCTTAAAACACATATCTACTAGATTTAATCACTATAAAAAATTTTTGACAACCTTAGAACACGTATATGAATATTTGAATCACTATGAAATTTTTTTGACAGCTTTAGAACACATATATGCATGATTGAATTACTATAATTTTTTTTTGACAACCATGGAACACATATATGCATGATTGAATCACTATGAGATTTTTTTGACAGCCTTAGAACACATATTTGCATGAATGAATCAATCAATTTTTTTTTGACAGCCATAGAACGCATATATGCATGATTGAATCACTATAAAAAGTTTTTGACAACCTTAGAACACATATTTGCATGATTCAATCAATTCAAAATTTTTTTGACAGACATAGAACACATATATGCATGCTTGAACCACTATAAAAAGTTTTTGATAGCCTTAGAACACATATATGCATGATTGGATCATTATGAAATTTTTTTGACAGCCTTAGAATACATATAAGCATGATTTAATCAGTATGAAATTTTTTTGACAGCCTTAGAACACATATATGCATGATTAAATCACTATGAAATTTTGTTGACAACATATAAGCATGATTGAATCACTATGTAATTTTTTTGATGGCCTTACAACACATATAATGCATGATTGAATTACTATAAAATTTTTTTGACAGCCTTAGAACACATATATGCAATGATTGAATCACTGTGAATTTTTTTTGACAGACTTAGAACAGATATATGCATGATTGAATCACTATGGAAGTTTTTTGACAGACTTAGAACACATATATGCTTGATTGAATCACTATGAATTTTTTTTGACAGCCTTAGAACACATATGTGCCAGATTAAATCACTATGAATTTTTTTTGCAGCCTTAGAACACATATGGGCATGATTAAATTAGTATAACATTTTTTTGTTAACATTAAATCACTATAAAAAAAATTTGACTGGCTTAGAACACATATATACATGCTTTAATTACTATGAATTTTTTTTTGCAGCCTTAGAACACGCATATGCATGATTAAATTAGTATAACAATTTTTTGTTAACATTAAATCACTATAAAAAAAATTTGACTACCTTAGAACACATATATAACTGCTTTAATTAGTATGAGATTTTTTTGTCAGCCTTAGAACACATATATAACTGCTTTAATTAGTATGAGATTTTTTTGATAGCCTTAGAACAGATATATGCATGATTGAATCACCATGGAATTTTTTTGACAGCCTTATAACACTTATATGCATGATTGAATCAGTATAAAAAAATTTTGACACCCTTATAACACATATACAAACGATTGAATCACTGTGACATTTTTTTGGCAGCCTTAGAACACATATGCGCATGATTGAATCAATACAATTTTTTTTTGACAGCTTTAGAACACATATACGAAAGATTGAATCACTATGAAATTTTGTTGACAGCCTTAGAACACATATATGAATGATTGACTCACTATATAATTTTTTTTACCACCTCAAAACACTTATAAGCATGATTTAAACACAATAAATTTTTTTTGATTGCGTTAGAACACATATATGCATGATTGAATCACTATGAATTTTTTTTTACACGCTTAGAACACATATATGCATGATTGAAAAACTTTGAAATGTTTTTGCAGCCTTAGAACACAAATATGCATGATTGAATCACTATAAATTTTTTTTGACATGCTTAGAAAACATATATGCATGATTGAATCACTATAAATTTTTCTTGACAAACTTAGAACACATATCTTCTTGATTGAATCACTATAAATTTTTTTTCATAGCCTTAGAACACAAATATGGAAGATTGAATCACTATAATAATTTTTTACAACCTTAGAACATATATATGCAAAATTGAATTACTATGAATTTTTTTTTACAGTGTTAGAACACATATATGCATGATTGAATCATTCTGAGATTTTTTTGACAGCCTTAGAACACATATATACATAATTGAATTACTATGAATTTTCTTTGTAGCCTTAGAACACGTATATACATGATTGAATCTATTTATATTTTTTTTGACAACTTTAGGACACATATATGCATGATTGAATCAATACAATTTTTTTTTGATAGCCTTAGAAGACATATATGCATATTTGAATCACTACAGATGTTTTTGACAGCTTGAGAACTCATATATGCATGTTTGAATCACTATGAAATTTTTTTAACAGAGCACAAATAAGCATGATTTAATCACTACGATTTTTTTTTACAGCCTTAGAACACATATATGCAAGATTGAATCACTGTGATTTTTTTTTGACAACCTTAGAACAAATATAAACATGATTCAATCACTTTGAAATTTTTTTGACAGGCTTAGAGCACATATAAACATGATTTAATCACTATAGAATATTTTTGAACGCCTTAGAACCCATATATGCATGATTGAATCATTATGAAATTTTTTTGTCTGCCTTAGAACACATATACGTTTGATTGAATCACTATGAATTTTTTTTGCACCCTTAGAACACATATATGCATGATTCAATCAATATGAAATTTTTTCGACAGCCTTAGAACACATATATGCATGATTGAAACAGTATAAATTTGTTTTGACAACTTTAGAACATATATCAGCACGATTGAATCACTTTGAAAATTTTTTGACAGCGTTAGAACACATATATGCATGATTTAATCACTATGAATTTTTTTTGACAGCCTTAGAACACATATATGCGTGATTGAATTAGTATTAATTTTTTTTACAACCTTAGAACACTTATATGCATGATTGAATCACTATGAAATTTTTGTGACTACCTTTGAGCACATATCTGCCGGATTGAGTCACTATAAATTTTTTTTGACTGCCTTAGAACACATACATGAATGATTGAATCACTATGAAATTTTTTTGACACCCTTAGAACATATATAAGCATGATTTAATTACTATAAAATGTTTTGGTCAGACTTAGAACATATATCTCCAAGATTGAATCACTATGAATTTTTTTTATAGCCTTAGAACACAAATACATATGATTGAATCACTATGAACTTTTCTGTCAGCCTTAGCACACATATATGCATGATTTAATCACTATGAATTTTTTTTTGACAGCCCTAGAACACATATATGCAAGATTGAATTACTGTGAATTTTTTTTTACAGCCTTAGAACATATATAAACATGATTGAATCACTATGAAATTTTTTTGACAGGCTTAGAGCACATATAAACATGATTTAATCACTATAGAATATGTTTGATAGCCTTAGAACACATATATGCATGATTGAATCATTATGAAATATTTTTGATAGCCTTAGAACACATATACACCTGATTGAATCACTATGAATTTTTTTCGCACCCTTAGGACACATATATGCATGATTCAATCAGTATGAATTTTTTTCAATAGCCTCAAAACACATATACGCATGATTGAAACACTATAATTTTTTTTTTACAACTTTAGAACACATATCAGCATGATTGAATCACTTTTAATTTTTTTTTACAACCTTAGAACACATATATGCACGATTGAATCACTATGATTTTTTTTTTACAGCTTTAGAACACATATACGCATGTTAGAATCACTATTAATTTTTTTTACAACCTTAGAACACTTATATGCATGATTGAATCACTATGAAATTTTTGTGACAACCTTAGAACACATATCTGCATGATTGAGTGACTACGGAATTAATTTACAGCCTTAGAACACATATATGAATGATTGAATCACTATGAAAATTTTTTGACACCCTAAGAACACATATAAGCATGATTTAATTACTATGAAATTTTTTGACAGACTTAGAACATATATATGCATGACTAAATCACTATGAATTTTTTTTTATAGCCTTAGAACACATATATGTATGATTGAATCACTATGAATATTTTTTTATAGCCATAGAACAAATATACATATGATTGAATCACTATGAATTTTTTGTCAGCCTTAGCACACATATATGCATGATTGAATCACTATGATTTTTTTTAACAGCCTTATAATGCATATATGCAAGATTGAGTCACTCTGAAAATTTTTTGACAGCCTTAAAACACATATATGCATGATAGAATCACTATGGAATTTTTTTGACAGCGTTAGAACACATATATGCATGATTGAATCACTATGAATTTTTTTTGACAACCATTGAACACATATATGCATGATTGAATTACTATCAGATTTTTTTTACAACCATAAAATACATATATACATGATTCAATAACAAGGAGTTTTTTTGACAGCCTTAGAAGACATATAAGCATGGTTAGATCACTATGAAATTTTTTTGACAACCATAGAACACATATATGCATGATTGTATCACAATGAGATTTTTTTGATAGCCTTAGAACACATATATGCATGATTGAATCACTACAAAATTTTTTAGACATCCTTAGAACACATATATGCATGATTGAATCACTATAAAAAAATTTTGACAGCCTTAGAACACATATATGCATGATTAAATCACTAAGAATTTTATTTTAACATCCTTAGAACACATATATGTAAGATTAAATCACTATGAAATTTTTTTGACACCCTTAGAACACACATACACATGATTGAATCACTATGAAATTTTTTTGACACCCTTAGAACACACATACACATGATTGAATCACTATGAAATTATTTTGCAGACTTAGAATACATACTTGCTCGATTGAATCACTATGAATTTTTTTGACAGCCTTAGAACATATAAATGCGAGATTGAATCACTATAAATTTTGTTTGAGAGCATTCGAATGCATATATGCATGATTGAATCACTAATTTTTTTTTTGACAACTTTAAAACCCATATCTGCTTGATTGAACACATATACGACTGACTGAATCACAATAATTTTTTTTTGACAGACTTAGAACACATATATGCATGATTTATTCTCTATGAAATTTTGTTGACAACCATAGAATACATATATGCATTATTGAATCACTATGAGATGTTTTTGATAGCCTTAGAACATATATATGCATGATTGAATCAATACAAATTTTTTTTGACAGCTTTAGAAGACATATATGCATATTTGAATCACTACAAAATTTTTTGACAGCTTCAAAACACATATATTTATGATTCAATCACTATGAAATTTTTTTGACAGACTTAGAGCACATATATGCATGATTGAATCAATATAAATTTTTTTTTACAGCCTTAGAACATATATACACATGATTGAATCACTATGAAATTTCTTTGCAGCCTTAGAACACATATATGCATGATTGAATCACTATGAAATTTTTTTGATAGCCTTAGTACACATATATGAATGATTGAATCACTACAAATTTTTTTGAGAACATTAGAACACATATATGCATGACTGAATCACTATAATTTTTTTTTGACAACTTTAGAACACATATGAGCATGATTGAATCACTATGAAATTTTTTTGATTGCCTTAGAACCCATATATGCATGATTGTATCACTATGAAATTTTTTGATAGCCTTAGAACACATATATGAATTATTGAATCACTATGAGATGTTTTGACAGCCTTAGAACACATATATGCATGATTGAATCAATAGAATTTTTTTTTACAGCATTAGAAGACATATATGCATATTTGAATCACTACAGATTTTTTTTATAGCTTCAGAACACATATATTTATGATTGAATCACTATGCAATTTTTTTGACAGACTTAGAGCACAAATAAGCACGATTTAATCACTATGAAATTTTTTGACAGCCTTAGAACACGTATATGCATAATTGAATTCATATAAATTTTTTTTTACAGCCTTAGAACATATATACACATGATTGAATCACTATGAAATTTTTTTGCAGCATTAGAACACATATATGCATGATTAATTCACTATGAAATTTTTTTGATAGCCTTAGAACACATATATGATTGATTGAATTACTACAAACTTTTTTGAGAGCATTAGGACACATACATGCATTACTCAATCACTATGAATTTTTTTTGCAGCCTTAGGACACATATATGCATGATTCAATCAGTATGAAATTTTTTTGATAGCCTCAGAACATATATAGGCATGATTAAAACACTATAATTTTTTTTTTACAACTTTAGAACACATATCAACATGATTGAATCACTTTTAATTTTTTTTTACAACCTTAGAACACATATATGCACGATTGAATCACTATGAATTTTTTTTGACAGCCTTAGAACACATATACGCATGTTAGAATCGCTATTAATTTTTTTTACAACCTTAGAACACTTATATGCATGATTGAATCACTATGAAATTTTTGTGACAACCTTAGAACACACATCTGCATGATTGAGTGACTACGAATTAATTTGACAGCCTTAGAATACATATATGAATGATTGAATCACTATGAAATTTTTTTGACACCCTAAGAACACATATAAGCATGATTTAATTACTATGAAATTTTTTGGACAGACTTAGAACATATATATGCATGATTGAATCTCTATGATTTTTTTTTATAGCCTTAGAACACATATACGTATGATTGAATCACTATGAATATTTTTTTATAGCCTTAGAACACATATACATATGATTGAATCACTATGAATTTTTTGTCAGCCTTAGCACACATATATGAATGATTGAATCACTATGATTTTTTTTAACAGCCTTATAATGCATATATGCAAGATTGAGTCACTGAAAAATTTTTGACAGCCTTAAAACACATATATGCATGATAGAATCACTATGGAATTTTTTGACAGCGTTAGAACACATATATGCATGATTGAATCACTATGAATTTTTTTTTACAACCATTGAACACATATATGCATGATTGAATTACTATCAGATTTTTTTTACAACCATAAAATACATATATACATGATTGAATAACAAGGAGATTTTTTTGACAGCCTTAGAAGACATATATGCATGGTTAGATCACTATGAATTTTTTTTGACAACCATAGAACACATATATGCATGATTGTATCACAATGAGATTTTTTTGACAGCCTTAGAACACATATATGCATGATTGAATCACTACAAAATTTTTTAGACAACCTTAGAACACATATATGCATGATTGAATCACTATGAAATTTTTTTGACAGCCTTAGAACACATATATGCATGATTAAATCACTAAGAATTTTACTTTAACATTCTTAGAACATATATATGTAAGATTAAATCACTATGAAATTTTTTTGACACCCTTAGAACACACATACACATGATTGAATCACTATGAAATTATTTTGCAGCCTTAGAATACATACTTGCTTGATTGAATCACTATGAATTTTTTTGACAGCCTTAGAACATACAAATGCGAGATTGAATCACTATAAATTTTGTTTGAGAGCATTGGATGCATATATGCATGATTGAATCACTAATTTTTTTTTTTGACAACCTTAGAACCCATATCTGCTTGATTGAACACATATACGACTAACTGAATCACTATAATTTTTTTTGACAGACTTAGAACACATATATGCATGATTTATTCTCTATGAAATTTTGTTGACAACCATAGAATACATATATGCATTATTGAATCACTATGAGATGTTTTTGATAGCCTTAGAACATATATATGCATGATTGAATCAATACAAAATTTTTTTGACAGCTTTAGAAGACATATATGCATATTTGAATCACTACAAATTTTTTTGACAGCTTCAGAACACATATATTTATGATTGAATCACTATGAAATTTTTTTGACAGACTTAAAGCACATATATGCATGATTGAATCAATATAATTTTTTTTTTGCAGCCTTAGAACATATATACAGATGATTGAATCACTATGAAATTTTTTTGCAGCCTTAGAACACATATATGCATGATTGAATCACTATGAAATTTTTTGATAGCCTTAGAACACATATATGACTGATTGAATCACTACAAATTTTTTTTAGAGCATTAGAACACATATATGCATAACTGAATCACTATAATTTTTTTTTGACAACTTTAGAACACATATGAGCATGATTGAATCACTATGAATTTTTTTTGATAGCCTTAGAACACATATATGCATGATTGTATCACTAAGACATTTTTTGATAGCATTAGAAGACATATATGAATTATTGAATCACTATGAGATGTTTTGACAGCCTTAGAACACATATATGCATGATTGAATCAATACAATTTTTTTTTGACAGCATTAGAAGACATATATGCATATTTGAATCACTACAATTTTTTTTTACAGCTTCAGAACACATATATTTATGATTGACTCACTATGCAATTTTTTTGACAGACTTAGAGCACAAATAAGCATGATTTAATCACTATGAAATTTTTTTGACAGCCTTAGAACACGTATATGCATGATTGAATTCATATAAATTTTTTTTTACAGCCTTAGAACATATATACACATGATTGAATCACTATGATTTTTTTTGCAGCCTTAGAACACATATATGCATGATTAAATCACTATGAAATTTTTTTGATAGCCTTAGAACACATATATGATTGATTGAATCACTACAAGTTTTTTTGAGAGCATTAGAACACATATATGCATTACTGAATCACTATAATTTTTTTTGACAACTTTAGAACACATATGAGCATGATTGAATCACTATGAAGTTTTTTTGATAGCCTTAGAACACATATATGCATGATTGAATCACTATGAAATTTTTTCGACAGCGTTAAAACACATATAGGATTGATTAAATCCCTACAATTTTTTTTTGACAACCTTAGAACACTTATATGCATTATTCAATCACTATGAAATTTTTGTGACAACCTTAGAACACATATATGCATGATTGAATCACTATGAAATTTTTTTTACACCTTTAGAATACATATAAGCATGATTTAATTACTATGAAATCTTTTTGATAGACTTAGAACATAAATATGCATGATTGAATCACAATGAGATTTTCTTGATACCCTTAGAACACACATATGCATGATTGAATCTCTATGATTTTTTTTTACAGCCTTAGCACACATATATGCATGAATGAATCACTGTGAAAATTTTTTTACAGCCATAGAACACATATATGTGGGATTGAATCACTCTGAATTTTTGTGACAGCCTTAGAACACATATAAGAATGATTGAATCACAATGAAATTTTTTCGACTACCATATAACACATATATGCACGATTGAATCACTATGACATCTTTTTGACAGCCTTAGAACACATATACGCATGATTGAATCAATATAAAATATTTTTGACAGCCTTAGAACACGTATATGCAAGATTGAATCACTACAAATTTTTTTTGAGAGCCTTAGAATAAAAATATGCATGATTTAATCACTATGAAATTTTTTGCAGCCTTAGAACATATATATGCATGATTAAATCAATATGATTTTTTTTTACAGCCTTAGAACACATATATGCATGATTGAATCACTACAAATTTTTTTTGAGATCATTAGAACACTTAATGCATTATTGAATCACTACAAAAATTTTTTGACAACCTTATTGCAGATATATGCATGATTGAATCACTATGAAATTTTTTCGATAGACTTAGAACACATATATGCTTGATTGAATCACTATACAATTTTTTGACAACCTTAGCACACATATCTGCAAGAAATTTTTTTGACAGCCTTAGAACACATATATGTTGGATTAAAGCACTTAGAAATTTTTTTTGACAGCCTTAGAACACATATATGCATGACTGAATCACTATGAAATTTTTTTGACAGCCTTTGAACACATATATGAATGATTGAATCACTATGAATTTTTTTTGACAACCATAGAACAAATATATGCATGATTGAATCACTATGAAATTTTTGTGACAACCTTAGAACACATATATGCATGATTAAATAACTATGAAATTTTTTTGTCAGCCTTAGAACACATATATGCATGATTGAATCACTATGAAATGTTTTTGCAGCGTTAGAACACAAGTCTGCTTGATTGAATCACTATGAATTTTTTTTTACAGCCAAAGACCACATATATGAATGATTGAATCACTATGATTTTTTTTACAGCCTTAGAACACATACATGCTTGATTTATATACTGTGAAAACTTTTTGACAAGTATAGAACACATACATGCTTGATTGAATAACTTTGAGATTTTTGTGACAGACTTTGAACACATATATGCATGATTGAATCAATACAAATTTTTTTGACAGCCTTAGAACATATATATGCATGATTGAATAACTCCAATTTTTTTTTGACAACCTTAGAATAGATATATGCATGATTGAATCACTATGAAATTTTTTAGATGTGCTTAGAGCACATATAAGCATGATTTAATCACTATGAAATTTTTTTGACAGCCTTAGAACACATATATGCATGATTGAATAACTTTAAAATTTTTTTGACAGCCTTAGAACACATATCTGCGTGATTGAATCACTGTGAAATTTTGTTGACAACCTTAGAACACATATATGCATGATTAAATCACTATGAAATTTTTTTAATAGCCTTAGAACACATATACGCATGATTGAATCACTATGAACTTTTTTGACAGCCTTAGAAAACATATATGCATGATGGAATGATTGTGCAATTTTTTTGACAGCCTTAGAACACATATATGCATGATTGAGTCACTCTAAAAATTTTTTAATAGCCTTAGAACACATATATAGATGATAGAATCACAATGGAATTTTTTGACAACCATAAAACACATATATGCATGATTGAATCACTGTGAGATCTTTTTGACAACCTTAGAACACATATATGCTTGATTGGATCACTATGAGATTTTTTTGACAGCCTTAGAACAAATGTACAAATGATTGAATCACTATAACATTTTTTTGACAACCACAGAACACATATATGCATGATTGAATGACAATGAGATTTTTTTGATAGCCTTAGAACACATATATGAATGATTGAATCAATACAATTTTTTTTTTGACCGGCTTAGAACATATATATGCATGATTGAATCACTATATTTTTTTTTGACAGCCAGAGAACACATATATACATGATTGAATCACTATGATTTTTTTTTGACAGCCTTAGAACACATATTTGCATGATTTATTCACTACGAAATCTTTTTGACAACCATAGAACACATATATGCATGATTGAATCACTATGAGATTTTTTTGACAGACTCGGAATACATATAAGCAACTTTCCATCAATACAAATTTTTTTTGACAACCTTAGAACACATGTATGCATGATTGAATCACTACAAAATTTTTTTGAGAGCCTTAGAACAAATATATACATGATTGAATCACTATGAAACTTTTTTGACGGGCTTAGAGCACATATAAGCAGGATTTAATCACTATGAAAATTTTTTGACAGCCTTAGAACAAATATTTGCAAAATTCAATCACCATGAATTTTTCTTGACAGCCTTAGAACACATATATGATGAGTGTATCACTACAATTTTTTTTTCAGAGCATTAGAACACATATATGTATGATTGAAACACTATAAATTTTTGTTGACAACTTTAGAACACATATGAGCATGATTGAATCACAATGAAATTTTTTTGACATCCTTAGAACATATATATGTACGATTGATTCACTATGAATTTTTTTTGACAGCCTTAGAACACATCTATTCATGATTAAATCACTATAAATTTTTTTTGAGAACCTTAACACACATATATGAATGATTGAATCACTATGAAATTTTTGTGACAACCTTAGAACACATATATGCATGATTGAATCCTATAAATTTTTTTTGGCAACCATAGAACACACATATGCATGATTGAATCACTATGAGATTTTTTTGACAACCATAAAACACATATATGCATGATTGAACCACTATGAGATTTTTTTGATAGCCTTAGAACACATATATGCAAGATTGGATCACTATGATATTTTTTTGACAGCCTTAGAATGCATGTATGAATGTTTGAATCACTATGAAATTTTTTTGGCAACCACAGAACTCATATTTGCATGATTGAATCACAATGAGATTTTTTTGACAGCCTTAGAAGACATATATGAATGATTGAATCAATACAAATTTTTTTTACTGCCTTAGAACACATATATGCAATATTTAATTACTATGAAATTTTTTTGATAGCCTTAGAATACATATTTGCCTGATTTATTCACTATGAAATATTTTTGACAACCACAGAACACATATATGCATGATTGAATCACTATGAGATTTTTTTGACAGACTTACAACACATACACGCATGATTGAATCAATACAAAATTTTTTTGACAGCCTTTGAAAACATATACGCATGATTCAATAACTACAATTTTTTTTTTGAGAGCCTTAGAACACATATATGCATGTTTGACGGGCATAGAGCACATATATGCATGATTTAATCATTATGAAATTTTTTTGACAACCTTAGAACACATATATGCATGATTGAATCACTATGAAATTTTTTTGATAGCCTTAGAACGTATATATGCATGATTCAATCACTATAAAATTTTTTTGATGGCCTTAGAACACATATATGCATGATTGAATCCCTATAATTTTTTTTTTCAGAGCATTAGAACAGATACATGTATGATTGGATCTCTATGAAATTTTTTTGACAACCTTAGAACACTTATATGCATGATTGAATCACTAAGAAATTTTTGTGACAACCTTAGAACACATATCTGCGTGATTGAGTCACTATGATTTTTTTTGACAGCCTTAGAACACATATATGCATGATTGAATCTCTATGAATTTTTTTTGACACCCTTGGAACAGACATAAGCATGATTTAATTACTATGATTTTTTTTTGACAGACTTAGAACATATATATGCATGATTGAATCACTATGAAATTTTTTGTATGGCTTTAGAACACATACATGCATGATTGAATCACTATGAACTTTTTTTATAGCCTTAGCACACATATATGCATGATTGAATAACTGTAAAAAAAATTTGACAACCTTAGAACGCATATATGCAAGATTCAGTCACTCTCAAATTTTTTAAACAGCCTTAGACACATATACAGATGATTGAATCACTATGGATTTTTTTTTACAGCCTTAGAACACATATATGCATGATTGAATCCTATGAATTTTTTTTGACAAGCATAGAACACATATATGCATGATTGAATCACTATGAGATTCTTTTGACAACCATAAAACACGTATATGCATGATTGAATCACTATGAGATTTTTTTGACATCCTTAGAAGACATATATGCATGTTTGGATCACTATGAGATTTTTTTGACAGCCTTAGAACACATGTACGAATGATTGAATCACTATGAATTTTTTTTGACAACCACAGAACCCATATATGCATGATTGAATCACAATGAGATTTTTTTGACAGCCTTAGAACACATATATGCATGATTGAATCAATACAAAATTTTTTGACAGCCTTAGAACATATATATGCATGATTGAATCTGTACAAATTTTCTTTGACAGTCTTAGAACACATATATGCGTGATTGAATCACGTTGAAATTTTTTTGACAGCCTTAGAACACATATAAGCATGATTTAATCACTAAGAATTTTATTTTGAAAACCTTAGAACACATATATGCAAGATTGAATCACTATGAAATTTTTTGACACCCTTAAAACACATATATGCATGATTGAATCACTATGAATTTTTTTTTACAGCCTTAGAACATATATTTGCATGATTGAATCACTGTAAAATTTTTTTGACAACCTTAGAACCCATATCTACTTGATTGAATTACTATAAAAAATTTTGACAGACTTAGAACACATATATGTTTGACTTAATCACTATGATTTTTTTTTGACAAACTTAGAACACATATATGCAAGATTTATTCACTTTGAAATTTTTTTGACAAGCATAGAACACATATATGCATTATTAAAACACTATGAGATTTTTTTGACAGCCTTAGAACACATATATGCATGATTGAATCACTATAATTTTTTTTCACAGCCATAGAACAAATATGTGCATGATTGAATCACTATAATTTTTTTTGACAACTTTAGAACGCATATCAGCTTGACTGAATCATGATGAAATTTTTTTGACAGCCTTAGAACACATATATGCACGATTGAATCACTATAAATTTTTTTTGACAGACTTAGTTCACATATATGCTTGATTGAATCGCTATGAAATTTTTTCGACAACCTTAGAACACATGTCATCATGATTGAGTCACTATAAATTTTTTTTTACTGCCTTAGAACACTTATATGCATGATTGAATCACTATGAAATTAAAACAGGTATAAGCATGACTTAATTACTATAATTTTTTTTGATAGACTTAGAACATATATATGCATGATTGAATCACTATGAAATTTTTTTTGAGAGCATTAGAACGCATATATGCATGATTGAATCACTATAAATTTTTTTGACAGCCTTAGAACCCATATCTACTTGAATAGAATCACTATGAAATTTTTTTGACAGAGTTAGAACACATATATGATTGACTTAATCACTATGATTTTTTCTTGACAGACTTGGAACACATATATTCATGATTTATTCACTTTGAAATTTGGTTGACAACCATAGAACACATATATGCGTTATTGAATCCCTATGATTTTTTTTTAATAGCCTTAGAACACATATTTGCATGATTGAATCACTGTGATTTTTTTTTTGACAACCTTAGAACACATATATGCTTGATTGAATCACTATGAAATTTTTTTGACAGCATTAGAACATATATATGCATGATTGAATCACTAAAATTTTTTTTTGACAACCTTAGAACCCATATCTACTTGATTGAATTACTATGAATTTTTTTTGACAGACTTAGAACACATATATGATTGACTTAATCACTGATTTTTTTTTGACTGACTTAGAACACATATATGCATGATTTATTCACTTTGAAATTTTTTCACAACTGAAGAACACATATATGCATTATTGAATCACTATGAGATTTTTTTGACAGCCTTAGAACATATATATGCATGATTGATTAAATAAAAGAATTTTTGAAAGCCTTAGAACACATATATGCATGATTGAGTCACTACAAATTTTTTTTCAAAGCCTTAGAACAAATATGTGCATGATTGAATCAATCTAATTTTTTTTTGACAACTTTAGACCACATATCAGCTTGATTGAATCACTATGAAATTTTTTTGGCAGCCTTAGAACACGTATATGCATGATTGAATCACTATGAAATTTTTTTGACAGCCTTAGTACACATATATGCATAATTGAATCACAATGAAATTTTTTTGACAACCTTAGAACACATATCATCATGATTGAGTCACTGTGAATTTTTTTACAGCCTTAGAACACATATATGGTAGATTGAATCACTATGAAATTTTGTTGACACCCTAAAAATAGATATAAGCATGACTTAATGACTATAACTTTTTTTTGACAGACTTAGAACATATATATGCATGATTGAAGCACTATGAATTTTTTTTTGAGAGCATTAGAACGCATATATGCATGATTGAATCACTATAAATTTTTTTTGACAACCTTAGAACCCATATCTGCTTGATAGAATCTGTAAAACCTGCAAAATTTTGATAATGATAAAAAAAAATAAATATTAGAGTTCCTGGAAATGAATATGATAAAGGGATGTGGAGTCGATCCAAATGGATCAAACAGACCCAATAATTGGATTCAAATAAAATATATGAATTCGGATCTCGGATAGAGTCAAAACCCACTTAAAATTCAGTTTTAGATTTTCAATTTCAACTAAATTCGCAAAGCACTTTTCTAAAGTTTCATCTCTTGCATATATCGCCTTCGTTATGACAATATCTGATTAATATACGCTTTCCAATAATTCACATGAAATAACAAGGTTTTTTTCTTGTTTGGGTCCCAAATTCAAGGATTTACTAGTCATATGTATTATGACTTTGATTTATAATTCTCGGGACTTGATTCCTTATAAACAGTGCTCACGCCACTTTGTACGTCTTACTTACACGATTTCGAACATCACTCATCATTGAAGTAGTTTTAGTCACAAAGAAGTGCAACCAAGTAAGAGTTTGCACACTAGTATGGTTGGTTGCCTCAACAAAAAGAGCACATGAGTCGAATCTCCGTGTACGCCAGAAATTTTTGTTAAAAACCGCTATTTTATAAATTGCGTCAAAAGAGAATAAAAGGATTACGATTGCAAGAGTATGCAACGAAACACAAAGTGGCGCACTGGTGGGGCTCGTTACCCCTTAGAGAAAAGAACCCGGTTCAAATCCCCCTGTGCGCCGAGCCATTTTGACAAAAATATTTTTATTACTTTTGCTGAAATTCGAAAAAGACCTTAGAACTTCTCATTTAAGAGGGCTTAAATGTGGAATGATGTTTTTCAAGAGGGTGGTGGCTGACCGATTTCCCAAGTTGGAAACCCGTCTTTCAGTCTTGTAATGAATTTTGCGGACGAAATTCCTTTTTAGGGGGAAATGATGTAAAACCTGCAAAATTTTGACAATGATCAAAATAAATAAATATTATAGTTCCTGGAAATGGCTATGATAAAGGGATGTAGAGTCAATCCAAATGGATCAAACGGACCCAGTAATTGGATTTAAATAAAATATATGAATTCGGATCTCTGATGGAGTCAGAACCCACTTAAAATTAAGTTTCAGATTTTCAATTTCAACTAAATTCGCAAAGCACTTTTCTAAAGTTTCATCTCCTATGAATATCGCCTTCGTTATGACAATATCTGATTGATATACGCTTTCCAGTAATTCACATGAAATAACAAGGTTTTTTTCTTGTTTGAGTCCAAAATTCGAGGATTTACTAGTCATATGTATTATGACTTTGATTTATAATTCTCGGGACTTGATTCCTCATAAACAGTGCTCACGCCACTTTGTACGTCTTACTTACGCGATTTCGAACATCAATCATCATTGAAGTAGTTTTAGTCGCAAAGAAGTGCAACCAAGTAAGAGTTTGTGCACTAGTATGGTTGGTTGCCTCAACAGGAAGAGAACATGAGTCGAATCCTCGTGTACGCCAGAAATTTTTGTTAAAAACCGCTATTTTATAAATTACGTCAAAAGAGGATAAAAGGATTACAATTGCAAGAGTATGCAACGAAACAGGAAGTGGCGCACTGGTGGGGCTCGTTACCCCTTAGGGAAGAGAACCTCGGTTCAAATCCCTCTGTGCACCGAGCCATTTTGACAAAAATATTTTTATTACTTTTGCTGAAATTCGAAAAAGACCTTAGAACTTCTCATTTAAGAGGGCTTAGATGAGGAATGACGTTTTTCAAGAGGGTGCTGGCTGACCGATTTCCCAAGTTGGAAACCCAATAAAGGACATTGAAGAGGGTGAGAAAAACATTTTGGGAAGACCACCATGCCCACGATTTTAGAATTGGGAGGAGTCTTAAATGAGAATGGTGGTTCCAAGGAAAGAAAAAAAAAATATAGATGTTATTTTTGGAAAAGCCACCAAACAACTACAAGAGGTTAAATAAATTTATGTTGCAAGAATTTGCAACGAAATAAGAAATGACGTATTGGTGGGGCTCGTTACCCCTTAGGTTGAAGATCCTTGGTTCAAAACCCCCAGTGTGCCAGGGATACCTTTTTACAAAAAAAAATGTTTTGATTAGATTTTTGAAATCCGAAATAAAAATCAACGTGGACATAAATGAGGAAAGGTCGACCTTCTAAAAATAGAAGGCTGAACGGGTGGGCCTCATTGGGAGCCCAACCGTTCAATTAGGAAAGGAGCCTCCCTTCCACCATTTCAAAATGGAAGGGAGGAGTTTCAAGAAAATTTTAAGAGGGTGGAAGTTACAAAGCCACAATAATGAGGTGAGTTATTGGAAAAAAAATGAAAACCCATAAGGGGTTTACAAAAAAATGAGTCTCAAAAAGACTCTTTTCCTTTCCTCTCCCAATCTTCCCTCTTTTCTCATTCCAGCTATTCCTTCCTCCATCCTTCACGTCTTCTTCAGTCCAGCCATTTCTACCACCATTTTTCTATCTCGGCTTCTCATTGACGATGGGCCGAACAACGCAAGGAGACGTGCATGCCAGGAGGAAGCCTTTCACAAAACGTCTTTGATCTTCATTAAGGTAAGGGCATAATCTTTGTGTGTTTGTGTATTTTGTTATGAAGCACATATATGTGTTGAACTAGCTGTCGGTGTGTACCAACATTCTAAGCTACGGTCGACGTAGGGTTTCTGTGATTTTGCAAATGTATTGTTTTCAAGTATGCCTTGGGTTGCTGTTGGAAATTATTTTTGGGGATTTTTGATTCTAATATAAGAGCTGCGGGGATTTCATAGCCTACATGCTTGAACAGGTGAAATCGTTGAGAACGACCCCTATGAGTGGGTTTAAGATGTGCAAAAATGCAGAATCATGATTTTGCGTTTGAGTTGCACATGCGAGAACCCTTCGTTTGGTCCCCTGTTTACCCTATCAGTAAATAGTGAGTGCATACTCACAGAAAATACCAAATTCGATGTGAGAAATCAAGGAGAGATTAGATAAGAACTGGAAAAAAAAGGGGATTAGCAGTCTGTACGTTTTGTTATTGGGCTTGATTTGTACTGATTGTATTATGCAATGTCAAATCGTTACTTGTAGAGTCTCTTAGTTCCTGCAAGAAAAAAAAAATATTGGTAGAAATCAATGAATCGCATGTTGGTATAAGACACCAGTTTCGGTGTTAGGACTAGGTGATAAAATTTCAAAATGTGTAGTCTCTGTATAGGTAATGCATGGTTAAGCATCTTAAAGATTTCTTATATATATACTGCAATATTAGATAGCAATGCCTATGTTTTAATTGATCACCAGATTGTTACAGTATGTGCTAAGTTATGAAAAAAAAACACACACTTAATGTTGGTTCCAAGACCGAAAGTCGACAACTGGAGTCCATTGACTATTTATATAGTATTATGTTCAATGGAAAATAAATATTTATATCAGTCCCTGTATGCTACAACCATAGTCTCTGCATGTTACTATAACTTTTATTTCTGTGTAAATCCCAAACTAGAAATTAGTGTCAGGGAAATCCACGTTAGTAGAATTTTTATAGCAAATTATGGATTGAGTACACACAACAAATTATTTCTTTGTAAAGTTCCATGAACATGATCTGCTCTTTGTATCCTAATCTATGCATTGTGGGTGGGTAATACT